>NC_142394.1:31542951-31710451 GCF_059441095.1 Idiotropiscis lumnitzeri | reverse complement strand
CTACGCTGCTTTAAAAGGGGGTGGCAAAATCACTGGCGCCAATTTTCCCGTGCTGCTGATGATGTAAATGCAGACGGGGCCCATTCTTGTTTTTTGGCAGCGTCGTGCAATTGTCGTGCCGCTGACTTAGCCGTCCTTTTTGCGCGCAGACCTCCGGCCACCAGAGTCAACGACAAAGTGATGATTCCTCAAGACGAATACCCCGAGATCAACTTTGTCGGTCTGCTGATTGGCCCGCGGTGAGTTAGTTGCGGCTCGAGTCTTTGTGGTCTCGCCGCCGTCTCATTTGTGCTTTGCTTTGTTGTTTACCAGCGGTAACACCTTGAAGAACATTGAAAAAGAATGCTGCGCCAAAATCATGATCCGCGGCAAAGGCTCCGTGAAGGAGGGCAAGGTGGGCAGGAAGGACGGACAGATGCTGCCCGGCGAGGACGAGCCTCTGCACGCGCTGGTCACGGCCAACACGATGGAGAATGTCAAGAAAGCTGTGGAGCAGGTGGTCATCTACTCGCGCATCCTCACTTGACATTTTCCTTTTGCCTCATTCCAATGAAAACGTCGCGCTCGCAGATCCGCAATATCCTCAAGCAAGGCATCGAGACGCCCGAGGACCAGAACGACTTGCGCAAGATGCAACTGCGGGAGCTGGCCAGGCTCAACGGCACGCTGAGGGAAGATGACAACAGGTCGGTCGCAAGCAAGCTTTGAATTGGAAGCTTTTCAGGCCGTTGCCGATATTTGCTCAAATACAATTCGGAGAAAAATGTGATGACGCCAAACAAACCTCTCTTTGCCAGTCCTTCAGCCATCCATGATCCAAAGCGCTTCACGCCTCTCAATATGTGTTTGCGAGAGGAGGGGGCGGGGTCCAAAATTGGTCAGGCCATAGTTTAGAATTTGACTCCATGCATTTACCGTGAAGTGATTTGAAAATAGTCCAAATAACGGACACCCAACAAATGGTCCGAATCAACTGTCTGAATTATTGAAAGCAATTTTCCAATTCACAACTTGAGTCCATACATATGAATTGCTTTCAGATGATTTCAATTTTGAGGAGCCCACAAACGGATACATTCCTCTTCTTACTTTTGGACGACGTGATGGGTGCAATTTCCCGTATTCCTTTGAAAGTCACCCGTTTTAGTTTCACCTGAGCAAAAACAAAACCAGTCGTGTCTTGACTGCTTTGAATTGTGTTCATTGGGCTTGTAAAAAGGAGCACTGTTAAAAATGTTAATTTCGCGTTGAACCTCGAAAGCAATCCAACTCACCTTTACAACTTTTCTCGAGTAATTGTTGCCGTACATGCTCGTCACCAACCGCCAAAAAGGAATCGCACTTTGCCCATCGGCGTACCGTTGAAACAATTGAAACGTGTGCCGTCCGTAGGATCCTGCGTCCTTGGCAGAACACGGAGCCCCGCAGCATCACCAACACCACCCTGTGTACAAAATGCGGCGGAGCCGGCCACATTTCCTCGGACTGCAAGTACACCAGGTAAAGTTGATCGCCGTCCGTTCTTAGTTGACCGGGTGACTTGTCGTCCAAACTAAACGCCTCCGTGTTTGCTCGGCGCAGTACCTTCTCTGCCCAAAGAGCGACGGGCAGCGAGCCCCCGCAGTCGGCGCAGGACAAGGCTCGTATGGACAAGGAGTACCTGTCGCTCATGGCCGAGCTGGGGGAGGCCCCGCTGCCGGCGTCCGGCGGGGGGCACTCGGGCCCGCAGGGCGGGCCCCCCCGAGCTTCTGTGCCCAACAGCGGCCAAGTACCACCGGTATTTCTTTATTGTGCTCGCGATCCTCCCCATGGCGTTTTCACTTAGTTTCAGACTCATTGCGTGTCTCCCCCACAGAGCCGACCTCCCTGGATGAGCTCCGGTTCCAACGACAACAGGAACTTCCACGGCATGCACGGCGGAGGCCCTCACAACTTCCCTCCCCCCATGCCCAGTATGGGAGGCCATCCCATGCCCCCCAACCCCAACGGCATGCCTCCCCCGTGGATGCAGCCCCCCCCTCCGCCCATGGGCCAGGGCCCCGGACCTCACGGACACCCCATGGGTGAGCACAAAGCCTTTTCAGACACATTTGGCGCTTCCACAAAGTGCACCAAAGAAGTATCTCGGTGATTTGCCGGGAATAGGTTGCACTTCACGAGAAGAAAATTAAAAAACAAAATCGATATAACTGAAACGACATCTTTGCTTTGTAAAACGAACGACAGCAAAAATGGTCCTTAAGTTTTCATCTGACATGAGCTGTTGGGTTCATTTTGGCTTATTTGTATGTCCATGCAAGAGCAGGAAAGTCAGTCGCGTGTACTGAATTGTCATTGACATAATTATGCAATTCACAATTACTTTTTTTTTTAATCTTGCACTTGGCAAATATGTATTAAAAAAAAAAAAGAAATACAACCTAAACAGCAAAACTAACAAACCTGCTCTGAAAACTAATCCAAATTAAATCAAACAATCATGAAAAATCCCAAACTATTGTAACCCTGAGACACACGCACGCCAATTTTTGAGAGTGAATTGAGACCAAATCATTGTTTGCGTACATAAACTTTGACGTCATTTGAGTTGGTGTGTGGAGCGACTCTTTAGTGAAGCGTTCACATGACCTTTTGGATTGTGTTGTCCTTCTCAGGCATGATGCCCCCCCCGATGGGCATGATGCCCCCTCCGCCACCTCCTCCCAACAGTCAGCCACCGCCGCCCCCTTCCGGTCCTTTGCCGCCGTGGCAACAGCAGGCTCCTCCGCCACCGCCGACGAGCAGCATGGCAACAAGCACCCCGTTACCCTGGCAACAAAGTAAGAACATGGGAAGAAAAAAAAAGTACCTACTCATTCATTCAGTGCTGAGAACCCACTCAACTTGCTTTTTTTCTTTCCTCCCCCTGCAGATACCCCCACCACCACATCCAGCCCTGGCACGGGCTCTCTCCCTCCATGGCAACAGTCACAGCAGCCGGCGGCCTCAACGCCCCAGCCCCCACCTCCGATGGGCGCTCCCTCCATGGTGCCGCCTCCCCCGGGAGTCCAACCACCCCTTCCCCCTGGCGCACCCCCTCCTCCGCCGCCGCCGCCCCCCGGCTCAGCCAGCATGATGTACGTGCCGCCGCCACCTCCCCCGCCGCCAATGGACCCTTCCAACTTTGTCATGATGGGGATGGGCGTACCGGGTATGCCGCCGTTTGGCATGCCCCCAGCACCGCCGCCTCCCCCGCCCCAGAATTAACAACCTAATGTGAAGAGACGCGCCCACGTCACATCCAATGGACTGAGGTCATCGATAGATTATCTGTTCACAAATAAAACTTGTGCTTTGCTTTGTATGCCACCAGATGACTTTTTTGGGGGGGGGGGGGGGGGGGGGGGCATGTCCGTTTGAAGTCCAAAGTGTCAAATGAACACCTCCCTGACCATGTCAATGAAAACGCGCCATTGTGGAAAATTAACAGATGGCCGGTGGGATACAATGCGGCCATTTCCGGTTTTGTATGGTTCCTCTATTGTAACGACGTTCTCCAGATAGGATGTTAGTTGACGTTGTGAAAATCGAAGAGTTCTTCACTTTTTAAAGTTTGTATCGATGCAAAGGATCTATCCCGGCAGGTTGTGCAGTGCTATGCACTTTGTTTTGCTTTGGCTACTGAATCAAGACCTCAAATTTGATAACTTGCATGATCCATTTCAAGAGCTGATGGCTTTTTGAGTGGATAAAGCGCCACTCCGATCGATGATTTCTCTTAACGAAGAGTAATATTTTTGTAATAAGATGTGATGTATTTTAGTTTTGAAGGATTTGTTGGCATGTTTCTCAGTCGTGACGTTTGAGTTTGAACGGAGAAAATAGTCCTCCTGGTCAATTTGAATGCTGGGAGACGGACCGTTTTGTTTTGTTAGTTTGTTTCCGCTATCAAATGAAGCCGTCTACTTTTCTTGCTTGAGCAAGACCAAACAAACCCAGCAATTGCATTTCCAATGTTTGTTTAATTCTGTTCCTGTTGTTGCCTCACTCATTTGGTTAACTGGCTTGATCAGAAATAAACTGATTCTTTGAATTTGTGTGATGTCTCGTTATGAATTTTTTTTCAGGGCAGTCCAATCAAAACATGCCTTTTTGATGTGTTGTGTGTGTCCACATGTCGTCACATATGGCACTCTGATTTGATGTTGTGGATCATTAAGCAGCAACCCTCCCCCCCATTTTGCTGTCCCCTGAAGATGCAAATTGCGAAAGAACTCAAATCGACAGTCAACTTTAAAAAAAAAAAAGATTTCTCATGTGACTTTCGTAAAGTGAGCTCATGGGTGCTGTGATGTAATTTTAAGTGACAGTAAGTGTCTGTTCAAGGCTAAATGACCCCCCCCCTCCCCCTAAAAAAAGGAATGGATAATATTTGTTTTTTTCTGCTCAGATCGTATTTTCATATGTTACAAACGGAACACTGTCTTTAGACGAGTGGGGGGGCCATAGGAAAAAAAATGTACATTTTTTTTTGTACTTGTCTTCCCTTTTAAGTCCGGGGACCTCCTATCCTGAGGTTACATAACTTGTTATTCAGAGAACAATTACATGGGGGGAGGTCCTTTGATTTGGATTTGTTAATATAAATATTTTCGTATATAATCCATGGCCGCCATAAATATATGAAAAAGAAAGGCGTTAATTAATTCCAGCGGCAGTCGCTCCTCAAATTGAGGCTGGTGCGTGGTCACGCACTTTTTGAATGGAGGATGCCTTTACCGGAAACACTTAATTTTGACAAGCACAAACCGGAAAAAGGCGCATTCAATTCCGTTGGCTTGACGGACCATATAAATACCGCAGGAAAGCGACTTCCGACTGCGCTCGCTTCACAGGTGGTCTTCGAATTCGTCATTCGCTCGCAAAACCGCCCGTCGACATGTCCAAACCTTTAACAGACCAGGAGAAGAGAAAACAAATTTCGGTTCGGGGTCTGGCTGGCGCGGAGAACGTGGCCGACCTCAAGCTAAATTTCAACCGACATCTCCATTTTACGCTGGTGAAGGACCGTAATGTGGCCACCAAGCGGGACTACTATTTTGCGCTGGCCAACACCGTCCGAGACCACCTGGTGGGCCGCTGGATCCGCACGCAGCAGCACTACTACGAGACCGATCCGAAGGTGAGCGAACGCGGTTCGGCTTCGCTCGGGTGCCGCAGTCCGGCACGTACGCTCGGATGAGGAAGGAGGGGGGGGGGGGTTGCTCTGCAGTGAGGGAGGAAGAGGGAGGGAGATTGAGAGAGTAATAAACGAGTGACAGAGAAGAGAGAAGTGGAGAGGTGTACGCGTGCGTGCCAAAAGGAGACAGACAGACCGAAGGCCAGTGCGAGTCCTCTTTTGGGATCAAGTCAATAAATTGTTGTTTATCCCGTCAACTGCTCACGTAACAGTCGTTGTGGTCCTGCGCAACATCTTTTTGTGTGACCCGAATGAGGACAAGTGCTATAGAAAATGGACACAAAAGACCCCCGTTTGGGTCATCTGCATTAAAGATCTGAGCCAGGGGTATCCAAGTTACGGCCTGGGGGCCGTTTGCGACCTAGCGTCCATTTTCAGCAGTCCACGGCATTTACTAAAAATGTACGCTGGCCCGCAAGTCCAAAATGTCGCGCGTAACCTTGAGCAGAAAGCCGTTATGTCGCACGGCGTGTGTCGACTCAATGAAAGCTGATGGATTTTGAAGTGGAAATGAGCGAAGCGCTCTCTCCATTTAGCGGGTCTACTACCTCTCCCTGGAGTTCTACATGGGCCGGACCCTTCAGAACACCATGGTCAACCTGGCCTTAGAGAACGCTTGCGACGAGGCCACGTACCAGGTGAGGCCACGCCCACGGCGAGGCGTCGACTCGCTCGATGACGCGCTCGTCTCTGTGCCGCCGTTTCCCAGCTGGGCCTGGACATGGAGGAGCTGCAGGACATGGAGGAAGACGCGGGCCTCGGCAACGGCGGTCTGGGTCGTCTGGCGGGTGAGCGTGAAGCTTTTTCCCCACGAGGCCGGCGTTTTGTTTTGGAGTGCTTTGTCTCACTTCTGTCCGCCAACTTTGTCCTCAGCTTGCTTCCTGGATTCCATGGCATCGCTCGGGCTGGCCGCTTACGGATACGGCATCCGTTACGAGTTTGGCATATTCAATCAGAAAATCGTCGACGGTCGGCAGGTATGCAAACTTTTTGAAGTCACCGGCGCGCTTCAGAGTCGCGCATTCTCTCGTAGGGCTGCGGTTCAACATTGTTTTTGTAATCGATTCATCTCTTGATTATTTTCTTGATGAATCCGATGGAAAAATAGCCACTTTAAATGTTTAAAGAAACAAACAAAAAAAGCAGGGCCAGATTGCGATGACCTAAATTGATTCTGATTCACTTCCTGCTTTGGTCTGTAACTGATTCGAAATTCACTCAGTTGTCTTTTTTTAATTGAACATGTGCCGGCTCTCGAAATGTGAAGGCTGAAATTGTGTAGTGCGGTGGAGCTCTGCTGCTCGTGGGTGAGAGGAAGCGTCCACGGGACATTGACAAAATACTGACAAATGTTCAATATTACATCAAAAATGGACAAAAAAAAAGAAAGAGACCCCCCCCACCAAAATCCACAGTTGCTAAACCTCAAGTTTGCAGGCTCCACTGCACCGGCGAGCCGTTCTTCCTTGAACGAGTTGAAAGCACATCGTCACCTTTCAGGTAATCGATCCGAAGAAACGACTTGACTGTGTTGACGCAGGTGGAGGAAGCGGACGACTGGCTCCGTTACGGTAATCCGTGGGAGAAGGCCCGGCCCGAGTACATGCGCCCGGTCCACTTCTACGGACGGGTGGACCACACGGCGGATGGCGTCAAATGGGTCGACACGCAGGCAAGTGCGACGGCCGCCCGATCGCCGGAAGGAATTCCTTGAACGCGACGGCGCAAAAGGAAGGAAGAAATAAAAAAAGTCCTTTCAGTCCCATGCCGTGCTGACATTCTTGTCATCTCCATTGAAAGGGAAGTTACAATATGTTCTGTGCGTCCGCGCTTGTCTAAAAACGCTATCTTGATGGCTGCAGAATCCGAGTATCTCGCGGCTGATGGGAGCGCATGTGCTTTTTTTTTGTTTTGTTTTGTTTTTGGGGGGGGGTCAAGGTGGTCCTGGCCCTTCCCTACGACACGCCAGTGCCCGGCTACCGAAACAACATCGTCAACACCATGAGGTTGTGGTCTGCCAAGGCCCCGTGCGACTTCAACCTTCAAGACTGTGAGTAGCGTGTGGTCGCTCGGCTGTCACGCGGACGACCGTCCGATACAGCGATGTCTTTTGGCCCTCAGTCAACGTCGGCGGCTACATCCAAGCGGTGCTCGACAGGAACCTGGCTGAAAACATCTCCAGGGTTCTCTACCCAAATGACAACGTGAGTCAATCACTACATACGCCGTTCGTCCCTGTATTTAAAACTACGACCCGACTGATTCCTCATCCGATTCCCGCCGATTTTAAAAGATGACGTCGTATTAAATCCAATGAAAGCGCCAATTAATGATACGGTAGAAAGCAGAAAACGGTGAACAGTCTCATGTTGTGTCGAAAGCCCAAAAGTAAAAATGTGTCTTGAAACGAGTTTTAAAAGTGGACAGAGAAGGGGCGGGGCTTGCCTAACATCCAATGGGAGGTCAGAAGGACTGGCAACAGTGCGCCGGGAGCCAGTGAAGAGAGGCCAAGATCGGGGTGACGTGAGCCGCAACATTTTGGAGCGCTTGAGGGAGGACCGGCTGACTCCAAAGTCGAGCGCATGACAATAATCTAGCCGACATGGAACCAAGGCGTGCATCAATGTTTGGAAAGAAAAAGCTTCCTTCACCTTCGTCAGCTGCCTGAGATGAAAGAAGCCCAATCGGACGACAGCGCCCAATTGCCGATCTCGTTTCAAATCGGTGTCCGGTTTCAAACCCAAGTTTGAGATAAGATGCCAGGCGGTTGAAAGTGGAAGGGCCACCGAACACCATCACTTCTGTCTTCCTTTTGTTGAAATTCAAGAAATGAAGTGACATCCAGATTTAGATTTTTTTTTCTCCCCAGATGGGACACAAGTGGTCTCAACGAGAAAGCGTGTTTTTTTTTCAGCATGACAGAAATTTAACTGCCTTCTGCATAACAATGGAAGGAACTTCCATGTTTCCCCCCCAAAAAAAATTCCAAGTTGGTAGGACCCGATTAAAAAAAAAAAAAAGTGTGTAAAAATGCAGAGTGGTGATGGCACCTGACGTGTCCCGTCTTTTAGTTCTTTGAAGGGAAGGAGCTGCGTCTGAAGCAGGAGTACTTTGTGGTGGCCGCTACGCTCCAGGACATCGTCCGGCGCTTCAAAGCGTCCAAGTTCGGCTCCACCCAGTTTGTGCGCTTGGATTTGTCGGCGCTCCCCGACAAGGTGGACGCATTCGACGCGGACTCGACTTGTTAGTGACCACTCGAGCGTTCGCGGACTTCTTCTCCTTTTTCTCTGTGCTCGCGCAGGTGGCCATCCAGCTGAACGACACGCATCCCGCTTTGGCCATCCCCGAGTTGATGCGGATCCTGGTGGACACCGAGAGGCTCCCGTGGGAGAAGGTTCGGAAGGTGCCCGCTTTGGGTGAGACTTTGAGCTGGCGTGTTGAGACGTACTGGTTGTGGCCTCAGGCTTGGGACATCGCGGTGCGTACTTGCGCCTACACCAACCACACCGTGCTGCCCGAGGCCCTGGAGCGCTGGCCCGTGGACCTCTTCCAAAATCTGCTGCCCCGCCACCTGGAGATCATCTACGAGATCAACAGGAGGCACCTGGAGGTAATTGGCCTCGCCGCGCCTCGCCGGCGTCCTACTCGATCTCGCCCGCACTTTGCAGCGCGTGGCTAAGCTGTACCCCGACGACGAGCGCCGCGTGCGCCGCATGTCGCTCATCGAGGAGGGCGACGTCAAGAAGATCAACATGGCTCACCTGTGCATCGTGGGCTCGCACGCCGTCAACGGAGTCGCCCGCATCCACTCGGAAATCATCCGAAAGACCGTGTAAGATGGCCGCGCGCGCTCGGGCGCCGCCCGCCGTCCGTCGCTCGCGTGACCGTGACTCTTGTGGCGTGCAGCTTCAAGGACTTCTACGACATGGATCCTCACAAGTTTCAGAACAAGACCAACGGCATCACGCCGAGACGGTGGCTGCTCATGTGCAATCCCGGACTGGCTGAAGTCATCGCAGAGGTGGGTCGGCTCGCAAAGCCGCGTTTCTTTGCCGTTTTGGAAAAGTCCAAAAACTCGCTCCTTCTTATTCTCAGCCCAAGCGTTTCACTTTGAAAATGTGCGACTCGGCTGAATGAATTCAATTCCGAGCGACATCGCAATGGAGTTTAATGCCGATTTCGAATCACAAAAAAAAAAAAAAAATCAGCTTCATTTCAGTCGCTCAGTTGGATCACTTTTTATATGCAAAATATATCAAAAATAAATATAATATTCACAATTTTGCTCATTGACAATTTTTTTTCTTTTTTTATTTTATTCAGCAACATCTCGACTGAATGTAAAACATTTTTGCCAAACTTATTTTGCCACCCACACTGCAGCATTTCAAAACTCAATTTTCACCACAAACGTTCGTCGCTTGTGTGCCTTCGATCGTAACGATGAGACTTCTTCGGAGCTGCTGAGGTTGTCGCTCGGCACCTGCAAGTCACGCCGACAAAATACAAAACGTCCGTCGTCGCTACTTTTTCTTTGCTTCCTAAAAAGGCAAACTGTGTTCAAATGCAGACGCGATGACTTGTCAAGTCACGTCGTTCAAGCGACTCGAGTCTCCCAAGTCAGAATCAGAATCAGAAATCCCTTTATTGTCATTGTACTCAAGTGTGCAACGAGATTGGAGAGCTCCCCACTTCGGCGCAATGCAAGAATTCAGATCAATATATAAATTAGAGGGCGGCACGATGGCCGACTGGTTAGCACGATGGCCTCACAGTGAGAGACGACATCGGGCGTGGGTTCAATTCCGGCCCCGGCCATCCTGTGTGGAGTTTGCATGTTCTCCCCGTGCCTGCGTGGGTTTCCTCCGGGTACTCCGGTTTCCTCCCACATTCCAAAAACATTGAACACTGTAAATTGCCCCTCGGGATGAGTGTGAGCGTGAATGGTTGTTCGTCGACGTGTGCCCTGCGATTGGTTGGCAATCAGTTCAGGGTGTGACCCCGCCTCCTGCCCGAAGATCGCTGGGATAGGCTCCGGCGCCCCCCGCGACCCGCGTGAGGAGAAGCGCTACACAAGATGGATGGATATAAATGAGATAGAAAATTGAATTTTGCTTTCCTGCATTTATTGCTTGCATATGCAAAAAATACAAACTGAGGAAAAAATGTCAGCATTCCATTTTTTCAATGAAAATGTTTCAGTCGAGGTTCGTCATCTGCAAATGTCGTAAGCTTGAAAAAAATTCAAAGGAGCCGCTTTGTACCGCGCAGCGAATCGGCGACGACTACGTCCGAGACCTGGACCGGCTGACGGGGCTGCTGGAGTTCGTCGACGACGACGCCTTCATCCGAGACGTCGCCAAAGTCAAACAGGTGAGCCGGCTTCTCTCTCTCTTCTCGCTCGTCCATCTCCGAGCCAACCTCTCGACCGCAGGAGAACAAGATGAAGTTTGCCGCCCATCTGGAGGAGCAGTACGGCGTGAAGATCGACCCGACCTCCATGTTCGACGTGCAGGTCAAGCGGATCCACGAGTACAAGCGGCAGCTGCTCAACTGCCTGCACATCATCACGCTCTACAATCGTGAGTGCTTCCGACAAGGAGAAAAATGTAAATGCCTTCGCGCAAACGACACAAAGCTTTTGAATCTTTTCTCGTCTGCAAACGTAGGCATCAGGAAGGAGCCCAACAAAGCTTGGGCACCGAGGACCGTGATGATCGGAGGGAAGGTAGAAGAAAAAATACTTGAGTGCGCCTACAAATATTTGCGGGACAAAAGCAACACAAAGCATTTCAAAGAGAGAAGGAAAAGTACAAAAGGGAATTTGGACTGTTGGGATCTTTGAATTTGGATCTCCTTTGAACAACTTGGCCTCAAAACATCTTCCCAAAGTTTTGCCGGGAAAGAAAAAAAAGAAAAGCTAAATTTGCTCATGAGAACAAAAAATACGCCATGCTTGAAAAAACAACAAAAACACATTTTTGAACGCCAAATAAATGACTGTAGTTTTTATTTCTTTGTCTTTTACAAATTGATTTGACAAAACACATTTCTCACTTTTCCAGACTTTGTTGTGCTGCTGATTCAGAATTTGGCCTCGTATTTTTTTTTTCCATCGCCATGACAACAATCTACGTCTTAGTTTCCGCAGCAAGTGGCTTTTTTTCCTCGTGAAAAAATGTCAATTCTCTAGTTCAGAATGAATGCGTTTCTGAAATCGGTACGTGAAGGGACACGGAAAGCCAGCTGGCGGTTTTAAAAAACAACTCAAGAAGAATTCAGTCAGTGTTTGCCGTCGGTGTCCAGGCGGCTCCGGGCTACCACACGGCCAAGCTGATCATCCAGCTGATCACGTCCATCGGCAATGTCGTCAACAACGATCCGGTGGTGGGCGATCGCCTCAAGGTCATCTTCCTGGAAAACTACCGAGTCACTCTGGCCGAGAAAGGTCGTCCGTCGTCTTTGCTCCCCCCCCGAGCCGACGGTGCGGCGTCGAGGCGCTGACGTGTTTTTGTTTTGCTTTTTTTTTTGCATCCGCAGTCATCCCGGCGGCGGATCTGTCCGAGCAGATCTCCACGGCCGGCACCGAAGCGTCGGGCACCGGCAACATGAAGTTCATGCTCAACGGCGCCCTCACCATCGGCACCATGGACGGCGCCAACGTGGAGATGGCCGAGGAGGCCGGCGAGGACAACCTCTTCATCTTTGGCATGAGGGTCCGCGACGTGGAGGCCATGGACAAAAAAGGGTGAGGGGCTGCCGCTCGTTTCACCACAAACAAATGAACCGGAGAAGGGACAAGCGCAGTGCAACTTGCTTTTTGTTTTAGTTTTTTATTTTATTTTTTTGGGGGGGGTTTTACAGAATAATAGCCTCCTTTTCCATAAAAAGCAGAACATTATGAGAATCAAGTTTTGAAATTCATTTGCTAAAATGTGACTTTTTCCGTTCATTAGAATTTGACTATCAAAGTCTAACTTTTTTTTTTACATTTTACAAAATGTGTCGATATTCTTGGAGCCCCAAAAAAAAAAAAATTACATATTTTTGTCTTCATTACCACGACAACAGAAAACACATTGCCTCCAATTTTTTTTAACAAAGACACAAGGACTGTGAAACAATCACATTTTTTGATTGTTGCAAGTTTTCAGGAGCCCCAAAAAGTCATCTTAGTCATTGTGTGGTGTCCACTTTTTAAAAATGAATTCAGAATTTTACTCTGGCAAATTTAAGACTTTGCATGGGCTTCAGAAACGTGTCGGGCTTTCGTCAAAAATGAACATTATGACTTGACCTTGACAAACAAATCCAACATTCTCATATGATTGATTTTTTTTTTTTTTTCCTTCATTGAGACTTAAACAAACGATGATGGGCGTGGCCTTTGCTGTCTCTGGCTCTTTTTCCAGATACGACGCCATGTCGTACTACGACCGCATCCCTGAGTTGAAGCAGGCCGTGTCTCAGATCGCAGCGGGAATGTTCAGCCCGCAGCAGGTGGACCTCTTCCAGGATCTGGTCAACATGCTCATGCACCACGACAGGTCGCAGAGCTTTCAACAAATACCTTCATCATCATCATCATCATCATCATCATCATGTTCTGTGTGCGCACCGCAGGTTCAAGGTGTTTGCGGACTACGAAGATTACATCAAATGCCAGGAGCGCGTGAGCGCCCTCTACAAGGTCAGTGGCTGGCAAAAGCGTCACGGGTGTCCAACTGCGCCCCTGGAGGGCCTTTTTTTTCTCTCCCTGCTGCAACACACCTGATTCAAATGAGTTGCTCCGAAGGATCCTGCTCATTCGCATCGGCTCTATGGCAGCTGCGAGAGGAAAAAAAAAAAAAAAAAAGGAAAAGGCGCCAAGTCTCCACGAGCGGAGTTTGACATCTTTGCTTGACCTCATTTTGGATTTAGGACTTTTTTTATGGCCACGTCAGCAGTCGGGCCCAAGTACTGATTTTGTTTTTACTGGTCTGACTTATGATCCCATTCGGACATTTGAATTCTATTAATTATCCTTGGAGAGAAAATGAGTTGTTTTATTAAAATGGGTATAAATATTTTTTGGGATGTTTCCAAGGAATTATTGTAATTGAGCAAATAAAAATACATGAGTACTGTATTTTTTTTCTCTCTAACATAAATAAAATATTGTTAATGATAATTACGGGAATTATAAACATTTTAAAAATAGCATTTAATCTCACTAAAATGAACTTTGATATACGAATGCATATTTTTATATAAGAAATCCGATTTGATCTCGTGCAATACCAATTAGTGTGCGTGCGTGCGCGTGTGTGTTCAGAACGCTAAAGAGTGGACCAAGATGGTGATCCGCAACATTGCTGCGTCAGGCAAATTTTCCAGCGACCGCACCATTTCCCAGTATGCCAGAGAGATCTGGGGCATGGAGCCCAGTTTGGAGAAGATCGCCGCCCCCGACGACTAAAGTGCCCGTAGACGAAAACAACAACAACAAAAAACATGAAGCCTCTCACTGTTGCAGCTCTCTAACATTGAATTGACGGAGAAATTAGTCAGTATTCCCGTTCTCCAACTTCTACTTCCATCTAGACTTCATCCGCACGCACGCGCACTCGCCAGAGCCCCAAAACACTCCAAAAGGCCTCCACTGTGATGGCAAGTCTACTGTAAGTCTTTGTGTGTTTCTCCCGCACGCTTGTGTTCGACGGCAACATGAACGACGTGTTAACGCTTTTGTGTCGTATTTCCATCAACTATTTTCATCCAAGTACCGTAACCTCTTGCACGTCTGATACCCGAGCTGTCGTTTTAATGTCTGTCCATGTTTGCCTTTGACAATAAACGGTCATTCCAGTCGACAGCAACGTGCGCGTGTGTGAGATATTTTACGGTCCGATAATCGGCGGGAGGGTTGGGGCGGGTCTCCTCATTTGATCCCATGCTGAATTTGAAAAACAACGTTGACGCGACGCATATACAGCTTGTTGTTTTGCAAGTGCAAGAAATGCATTGGCCCCGCCCACTCTGGTGGTGATTGACAGTTGTCAGTCAGCATGAGACCCCGCCCCCTCCCGTCCCCTCCCGCCCACGTTATCCATCACATTCAAGCGACTGCCCCCTCGCAGCCTCCTTCTTCATCTCAGGCCTCACCTGTTGTCTCCGCTCACACTCTGCGATGGACGCCAGCGCTTACGGTAAGATTTGGTTTGGGCAGGTTTCCAAAGGTCAGTTCAAGTGGGTTTTGTGTGACAGAGTTGGACCCCTTGGAGGTCCCCCCGCTCAGCCCGACCAGCAAGGAGGTTCTGTGCGAGGCTCTGAGGGCCACTTTTGCCGGTTTCACCCAGGAGAGGCTCACGCATGGTTTCCCGCAAGGTGAGACACCAAATCGTCGCCGACGGATTTGGGCTGAATTTGAGGCAGCCCGCATTGCCCCGCATTGCCCCGCATTGCCCCGCATTGCCCCGCCTCCCCCAGATCCGACCATGTGGTCCGAATGGGAAGTGAACCACTGGCTGGACTGGTGCCGGGCCGAGTTCGGGCTTCGCCGGTTGGGTTCGGACCTGAAAGGCCTGCGGGGTCACGAACTGTGCCGACTGGACCGCGAGGCTTTCCTGGGCCTCGCGTGCGACCGCACGGCCGGCGAGATCCTGTGGGAGCACCTGGACATCATGAGACGAGGTTCAAAATGGACTCGTACGAGTTGCGTGGCCATTTTGGAAGCCGCGGCTGCTCAATTTCTCTTCTCATCTCCAGATCGCGACGGCGACGGCGGTGCTGCTCGGCCCATGTGCACCGGCTCAGCCTCGTCCCCTCGCCGGCCTCCGAACAGTAAAGGTGAGCTTTGCAGAAAAAAATACACTTTGGCAAAAAGCTTCATTTCTCGGAATATCGCAAGTAGCCTGAAAGTCATGACGGAACGGAATTTTTGGCGGTTCAATTTTGGAAATGGCAAATTTGGAATCATTGCAACATTGCTCGTTTTGCCCAAAAAAAAAAGAAAATTTCAGAATGGATCAGGTCAACTTTGTCGTGGAAAATACAGATAAATGTTGACAATTCCCCCGAAATTGTCTTGAATGAGCTGCACCTTAAAACTGCATTTCAATACGATTTGAGTCCTTAGTAAATGTGGCACTGAAAAAATCTGATTTGAAACAAACGCTTTAGCTTGAATTTTTAGTTTCCATTTTTGGGGGCCATATTCTCCTCAGGCAGGTCTCCCGTTGAGAAGCTGCTCCGTGATGGTTGCTGGCCATATACTTCTAAAACTGCCAGACGGAAGCCCCTCCCCCTCCCCTGACCTCAACCCAATAGAGAGAACGCACGGCACATACTTAAAAGGACATGAGCGATAGGAGATAGGCATAAAGTCTGATGGGACTTTCGAGTTGAGTGGTGTACTTCCAGAGGTCGACTCTGAAGCCGAGATGTCTGCCGTCGGCTCATTGACGTGGACGAGCGCGGAGGCGATGGTGGCCGGGCGCCCGTGCGGGGACGTGTTCTCGTTTGCGCGACCCTACAAAAGCTTCAAGGACTACGTGGGCAACAAGGCGGACGCCGGCTCGGCCGTCATCCCGGCAGCCGTCCTCGCCGGTTACACGGGTGAGTCGCGTTGGCGCGACGGTGACGGCATTTTCAGCTTCCTGTCGGTCAACAGGAAGTGGTCCCATCCAGCTGTGGCAGTTTTTATTGGAGCTGCTGACCGACCGCAGTTGCCAGTCGTGCATCAGCTGGACCGGAGACGGCTGGGAGTTCAAGTTGACCGACCCAGATGAGGTAGAACCAGCCATGAAATTGTTGTGAAAGGCAAAGACTTTTTTTCCTCCCATTTCACAATCACTGCATGCATAAATAAAACCAAAAACAAAACAAAACATGTTCCTCAAAATAAAAAACGACTAAAATGGAACAAAGGTGCTCTTAAGTCTAATTGAAACAATTGCAACGCCGGTCTCCAGGTGGCGCTGTTGTGGGGCCGCCGGAAGCACAAGCCCAAAATGAACTACGAGAAGCTGAGTCGCGGCCTGCGCTATTACTACGACAAGAACATCATCTGCAAGACGGTGGGCAAGCGCTACGTCTACCGCTTCGTGTGCAACCTGCAAGGCCTGCTGGGATACGAGCCCGGCGAGCTGCACGCCATGTTGGACGTCAGCGCCCAAAACTAACAAGGCCGTCCGTCCGAGCCGACGTGACGGCGGGGGGGGGGCTGGTCCTAGGGGAAAGCGTCCTCTGAAATCATTCTGATGGAAAATTGTTGTGAAGAGGAGCTCAGCTACTCGCTGGACTGATTCACGCGGCGATGTCGCTTGCTTCCATTAAGTTCGCCGAAGCTCTCAAGTGTGCGCAAATGAGTCGGATCACGTTGTTCGATGTCACGTGTGTGCGTGCGTCATCCTGCTCCTGTGCGTCCTCCAAAAGATGCTTTTTGCTTGCGTCGGTCATGCATTCTTATTTGTTTGGCTCGAAGCGGGCGAGGCTTTTTCAATGCCGCTGGAAGCTGCGTTTGTTCCGCAATTGTCGTCGTCCCGAAGCTGAGCTGCTTTGTCTTTTTCAGACGAAGCTTTTGTCAGTGTGTGCTTTTATGCTTTGATACGACGGCAGATGTCTAGCATGAAATCAGAAGCTGATTTAATTTAACAAATCAGTGAACAAGGTGTCGCACAGCGAGTGAGTGGGTGCAGATTACTTCCGCCACTTTCCCTAATGGAAGGGGGAAGGGGGGGGGGGGGGCTTTGTCCTCATGACCAAGTGCGAGGTGTCCATTGGGCAGAAAAGAGATTTGTCATTGCTGTCTACAGAAGGTGACCGTTGCCCGGATGTGATCATTACCAGTCCATAAACCTGATAAGAAACCGCGTAAATGGAAGGTAAGTGTCTCGTGGTGCCTTCACGGTTCAAGTGTCCCCCAAAACCAAACAAGAAAAGCTCCGGTGAATGGAGGATAAATGTTTAGTACCATGGCGTAGTCATCCAAAATGCAAGCCAAATGCATTTCTTCAGGGAAACACGCGCATGCACACACGTTAAAATAAAAAAGGACGTGCTCACTTGTACATGAAATGAAAACACAAAACACGATTTGAGCTTCTACTTGCATACATACGATCATCATAGCGAGACATGAAATCAAATGATATGCTGAGGATGGAAATGTACAGAGTTGCAAGACGTATGTCAATTTCTACATTTTGTATTCCATCTTGCATCTAAAATTGTTATTTTCCTCAAGGCTAAAAGCCCCCCACTGTGACGTCATATCAAAGTCTCTTCATTGTCTCCTTACTATGTTCCCTCCCTGATTTGACTGCACACACAATCAAATAAAGACAAAACATTTATTGAATAAACAAAAACGCAACACAGCTGTGTGCTTTATTGTCAGCAGCATTTTCCAATGCATTTATGCAATCTTTGTGGCACTTGCTTGTTTCTCGGTGAGATAACCGCACAATGCAAAAGCGCAATATCATTTCGTCTTTAGTTTCTCCCACTGTTCTGGCGTGAGCGTCTTCTGTTCCAACGCGTGGATGTCTTTCAGCTCCTCCGCTAAGCACGTGTTTACCATCCTAAAAATGACACGCATCTTGTCCATGTTCTGTTCGATCAAATTGAAACGCATGTTCGCCTCCACTGTGTACCTGTGTCTCTGTAGGAGAGGTTTGCCCTCAAACTGGGAAGACACCACAAGCACTTTAAAGCTGGTTGCACATCTGTTGACAGACATGTCCTCCACGTCCTACGCAACAAAAACAAAAAAAGGATTCTTGTTGATGACGTCTCAGACTGTCTACTGCAAATGTTTCAAATGGAATGAGCATGCGCAGGCACCTACCACATATTCCGCCGAAAGCTCCGTTTTAAGTTTATCCCGGATGTGATCAGGTGTTATGGCCATGTTTGCTACAATGTAAAAAACGTGTCGTGTTATAGTTTGCCCAATCTTAGCCTTTGGAATAAATATAATCGTAAATTGTATTGTATTGTATGTGTCTCGTAAACTAGACTGAAACCAAAAGTAACGCTATTTCCAAACCAATTTGAAGGCTGCGTATCGTCACGTCAAACACAAAGACACAACATAATGACAATCAACTGTACACAACTGAAAAAAAGAGTTTGAAAATAATACATACTCAAATGTTACAGATCGACTTCCTGAGAATTTCGTTTTCGTTAGATGTGAGCCTGTGAAAGATCCAATCACATCGCAGGGATCGTAACCACAGCCAATCAGATCCTCTGGAAATTCTGGAGACGATTTGTTGAATGCCTGACTTGAAGGTTGGCTTCTTTCGTAGGGGGCAAACTCGCCCAACACTTTTCTTTTAGGCTAGACCAAATAAATAACAAAAACGATCGAAACTTAATTTTTGGTTATTTCATTTGAGTACCATAGCCAAGCAAGTTTTTATTTAAGTCTAGGCAATCATTGCGGACTACTAACATGAACTGTTCAGAGTCTGAGACTGAGGACTGAGATAATATGGGGATTTCTAATATATAAATAAATAAATAAATATATATATATATATATATATATAGAGAGAGAGAGAGAGAGAGAGAGAGAGAGCGAGAGAGAGTGAGAGAGAGAGATAGATATCAGAATCAGAAATCCCTTTATTGTCATTGTTCTCAAGTGTGCAACGAGATTGGAGGGATAGAGAGAGAGAAAGAGAGGTAAAAACACGTACTTAGTAAATTTTGAAACGTTTTTTGAAAGACATTTCCGTTTCAAAATATGTGATCCAATCACAAAGCGGACATCTACGAACCACAACCAATCAGATCCTGTGTGAAAGAGTGACGTGTTCTATTTTAGAAGTTGAATGCCTGACTTAAAGTACACTTTCCGAAAGCAGGGAAACAACTTTTAGATATATTATAATAAACGAAATGTAATATTTGTGTTTGTACTTTTTCATTGACAGTACCTTAGCGAGCCATCTTTTTACGTAATTAAAATCGGCCAATCTTATGGAGTCCTAAAAAGATCACACAAATCCATTTCACGACAACTGACACGACTTCGACTGTGTCACTGCTGGCTGACTTGTGGCCTTATTCGGAAAACGTCGTGATGGTTGTGAGTTTTGTAGCGAAAGCCGAGTCCGTGGATCACGTGAAGCTGCCAATGTCCATCGTAGGCTGCAGGGAGGGAGCTGGAGCTTGCTGAGTTCGATGGCTTGGCTTGGCCTATTTAGGCTGGAAGTCTTTGAGGAGTTTGTTACCACTGGTTGCTTGACGGGCGGGAAGGGGAAGGGGAAGGGGAAGGGGAAGGGTGCGTATGCGGATGCGGTTTTCCGCGAACACTCGCTTGTCTTGTATCCGATAATTGATCAGGTTTTAGTCTGCTAAGTCATGTGACCTGTGGGGGGCAGCATTGCACTTGGTGTGCCTCGACTTCAGGAATGAAAAAAAGAGAAGAAGACTCTTGAAAAGGACGATTTACTTTGAAATGAAACGAATCATTTTGCGGTGGTCGACGATGGCGCATCGACAGCCTTTGCTGTTGAATCGCGCAACACAAATGAATGTTTCTTCGTGACATTGAGACAATCGAACGTTTCGTGCTCACGAAAGAAATGGCGCAGGAGGTGGAGAACTTTATTGGCGTGTACATGCTCTACTGCCTCAACCCCAAATTCAAAGGACGAATCTACGTCGGCTTCACGGTGAATCCTGAACGCCGGCTGAGGCAACACAACGCCGGGCGACACAAAGGAGGCGCCAAGAGGACCAGCGGCCGAGGACCTTGGTGAGTAGAAGCAAAGAAACGACACGAAGCCACGAGATGCGCTCTCGTTGCCTTCCACGAGGACACGAAAATATGTTGTTTGTGTTGCAGGGAAATGGTGCTCATCATACACGGCTTCCCCTCCGACATTGCAGCGTTGACAGTAATTTCTTGTATTTTTGCAGCCTTGGCGTTATATCTCTCTATCTCTATCTATTTTTTTGCTGCCTTGACAGTAAGTGAACAACGCCGGCTGGGTCCGCAGCGGTGGTCAATTTGCTTATATTTTGCCCCTTCACGTTATTTCATTATAACATTTCTTAAAATCAAATCCACGTCATTAGACGGTATCAAGCAACAATGCAATGCATTTAAATAATTTTTGCGTTTGATGAACAATGCTTTGTTTTACTAAAGAATGGATAATGCACATTTGTAACTGTTCATAATGAGATGATAGTCATCTAACATCAGTGAAATAAATGTTTATTTTGCAATTATTTTGTTTCATGTAAAACTGTTTAAATCCTAATGAAAAAATGGCAATGTCATCGTTTTATAATGCCATAATTCTTTAAATCAAAATAAATAATTTGTCATATATTAAAATGTAACAATTAACAAATGTAATTTTTTTAGTTTTTTTTTACTAAAAATAACTCATGCGTGTTTTTAGTTTATTTATAAATTATATTTATAAATATATTCTTAAATTGCTTCTTTAATTAATTTTAATACAACTTTTGCTCACTTTTAATTATTCACGAATAATCATTTCTACTTAATTAAAAAATTTAAATACAATTTAAAATGTAATACTTTAATGATAAAATAAGAAGAATCAAATAAGAAGTCACGCTCTTTAATTTTGAAGTTTTGCAATACTTTGTCCTATATAGAAAGGGATTTCTATTCTATAGAATTTAATCTACATTGGAGAATAGTTTTTTATTTTTTGCCTATTTTTGGGGGGGAAGGCTTATGTTGTTAAAAAAAAAAGAAAAGAAAAGAAGCAGATTTTTATGTTGTCCGATTCAGTTGTGTGATTGACTCATCGGTCGGGCCCTCGTTTACTTTCTTTGTTACAAACTTGAACGCCATTGATTTATTCACACAATGAAAGGGTTATTATTTCATAGCATGTCCCGTTTGAATGTCGCCCTAAAGGCAACGTCCCAAGTCACACAAGATGATTTCTTGTATCTTGCTAGTTTGAGTGGGCTTGGCAGAACCCGCACTCCTCCAGGCGTCTCGCCCACGTCTGCCGCCGCGCCAGGAAGGAGTCCAGCCTGCAGTTTCACTGGCGCGTGGTTTCCAACATGTTGCGCGTGGCCCCTTGGAGCAGGCTGCCGCTGACGGCGCGCTGGCTCAAGCGCGAGTACAAGATGGACTTTGAGCCCGCTCTGCGGCCCCCGCCGCACGTCTCCGTCGCTTTCGGGGCCGTCAAAGCCAAGAAGAGGCGGCCGATGGACACATCCGAAGACCGGCGTGAGACTTCAAGTTGCAGGTGTTTTATCTGCAATGGGCTGCTCACGGTAAGTTCTTGAACTTGGTCCCGAACTCGCAGATTAGCTCACCGGCCTCTCCTTGTCCTCGGGCAGCGGTGCCCAAACGTGGTCCTCGAGGGCCGCTGTCTGTCCTGCTTGTTTTCCATCTCTCCCCGATTCAAATGATCAGAATCGTTATCAAGCTTCCTGAGAGTTTGCAGATGAGCCGATCATTTCGATCTGGTGTGTGGCGACAGAGCGGCTCGAAAGGACGGGAGTTGGTTTTCAAGCTGTAAAATACATTTCCACCAGTAGAGGGCGCTAAAAGAACGTGAAACACTCATGAGGACTTGGAAATCAGTCCAATGTGGAGCGGAGAAGAAATGTGTGTGGAAGATGACCAAGTACAAGGCTCCGGTCAAACTAGTTTAGTAGTCAACGTATGCCAGTTACTTGACCTCCTAGTAAATGCAAAGTCTCATCCCCAAAAAACTAAAATAATGACTTCTCAAGCTTTTGTGAAAAGATGAAAGTTTCGATGTAGTAGGACAGGACAAATGGCAAAAGTGCGACTTATGTTGAACATGTCCGTCCGCTAAGTCATTGTTCAACCCGTAGTCGCTCATGGGTTTTGTGAGATCGTCGTAATCGTAATCACGATCACTCATAACACAAGCAGGCAGCCACATTTTGGCTAACTCTCCCAAAGTGCAGAGAAAATGACTTTTGTTCTGGGAAATTCTTCTTTTTCTCTTTTAATATATATATATTTAAAAAAAAAAAGTAAACTACTGGTAATTGAACTTCCTTTGTTAGGAATCGCGTTCCAAAGTCTGTGAATTGATTTTTATCTCCTATGATCTCAGATAGTCAAAATAGCTGAAGATTGACAAATGCAAACTCAATTTCATTTGTGAAAAACGGTCCTTCTCCCAAAATACGGTTGCAACAATCACCCAATGGGACCTTGTTTTTTGAAAGAGAGTTCTGTTTGGAAAACCAACTCCATTTCGAACAACGGCGGCCTTGATTTCAGACGGAAAGTCAGTCGGTCATTGGACGATTGATGTTTACTTTATTATTACAAATCTTGCACTTCACAAACAGGCCATATATACCCAATTATTTATTTTTTTTATGCCGAGAACTAAGAAAAGCGCTTTATGGGCTCCCCGCAGACTTTGGAAGCGCTGCGTTGTGTGCACGCGTCGTGCGAGATGCGCAGCCACGTGATCTGTTTGGCCACGCGTTTCCTGCGGCCCGAGCCGTCGCACCTCCTGCCCGTGGAGGGTCGATGTCCGGCCTGCCATGGTGCCGTGCTGTGGGGGAATCTCATCCGCCTCAAGCAAGGCTGCACGACAGATCTGCGCCACGTGACTTTGTCTGCGGCCGCTGTAAGTTGCTGTTGTCCCCCCCCCCCCCACACTATTTGTGATGAGAAACACGTCAGCGCTCCCGCACCACACATCTAGCATGTCCTCAGTCATGAACCCATGTTCCATAAACGGTTGAATTCAGTCACTTAACTGTCAAAAAAAACAAAGCACCTTCACTTTCGGCCCGTCACAAATTTTAGTTGGCATCGAAATTGTCTGAACGTGGACTTTGTGCCTTCCGCAGGACGACTGGACGAATGAAGTGCAGACAAGAAAGGAACGGTCAACCTGGTCATCAATTTCAACAGTCGAATAATACTTGAATGTCATTTTAGACCTTTCTGATCAAGTGTCCTTTTTCGACCATATTGAGAGAGAAAGAGAGATTGACAATTGAAAAGCTCATTACAGTTTGAGAGAAAAAGAAAGAAAAACAAATTCCGCTTTCCATCCTAAAGCGAAAGAACCACAAACTTCAATCAAGATTAGAATAGAAAGTCGTGAAGTGCAACCAGAAGATGACGACTTGTCATCAATGAGACGCATCGAATATTAGACGGAGGAAAGTCAACTCGTGAGAATCGTGCATGTTAGAATTTCTACAAAGGATGTATTTTGTCTTGAGAAGACGCATCTTGTCGCGCTCACGGCTCAGCAGGCGGCGGCGGCGGCTGCAACATGATCACCGGCTGCACAAACACAAACCGAGCTCACGTCTGAGCAAATTTGGACTCGTCATGCGACGTCCTTCTTTTGTCCTTGGCGTACTCACCATTTTGGGAGCCGGCCCGCAGCAGTTGATCACCTTGCAGGCGTAAGCGGCCGGCGTGACGGAGATGGCGAACAACGCCACCTGGACGAGCATGTTCTGTGCAAACCGGTGATGCTTCGTGCGCTGCGAGTGACAAATGGGTTGAAAGCTGTTGCCGTGGCGATGCGCGAAAAGTCAGGCAAACTAAATGAAGGCTTCCAAGGAAAAAATGAAAAATACCCGACAGATGTATTTTACCGAGTTAAAAGAGAAGAGAAGTTTGGGCTCTCATTGGTCAATCTCGCGGCCGGGAACCCGTCCGATGGCTTATTAGTGCGCACGTATGTGTAAAAAAGCCTCCGAGTTCATTATTTGAAGGAACGCTTCAGACGGCTCTTTTTTTTGCGGATGAATGTTTGAAAAATCCGTGAACCACTGAAGCCGCGAAAGGTGAAACAGAAAGTGATGAGATTTTACACTTAAACTATTTTACCAACACGTGAGCACCAAAGTTGCTTTTTTGTGGCCGCTTTCTATCCAAAGCGTGCCTAAAATTGAATTTCTTTCCCTCCGTGTGCTGACGTTGTCGGGGATTGCGTACATTTAAGATGAATGGCGGTGTAGAAAAGCAACAAGAAAAAGTTCAACTCACTTGGATGGCGTGGCAGATTTGAACGGCGGTGCCGTTGTAATCGGCGTCATAGTGCCAGCAATGAGAATAATCGGTCTCGATGTCGATCACGTTGAAGAAGGCGGCGCAACTGGACGCGATCTGCATCCCCAAACTGGCCCTTAGCTAGCGCGCGCACACACACGTCGCGTCGCGTGACGTCATGTGCAGCGTGTAGATGGCATGAGCGCAGTCGGCGTCCCGCTCACCGTCGGCACGTGGAGATTCTTTGCCCGTATTGAGACACTTCCGGCTGCAAGCACCTGTCATGACAACAATTGAATCAATCGGACGCCGTTCGTGGTTTGCGTTCAACCGTCTTTTATCGAGTCATAACTGTCGGAAACCCACCTGTTGGCCGTAAATGTGAAAATGAGTAACACTTTTTTGGGGTGTGTAATAACTTATTGATTTATATTTGGATCAAACCAAAAGCTCTTTTCACTTTTAAATCTAGAATTGATGAAATAACTGCAACCGTCGCTAACCTGTGCTAAGGTAATTGTAGAATCGGAATTTGTCGGGAAAAACACTCAAATGACTTTAATAAAAAAAAAAAACAGGAATTGGGTAACAGTTGCAAGTGAAATGAACAATGGAGGTCATTTTATTTATTTTTTTTGCAACCAAGTGATGAAATATTGTCACACTCGCCTGTGGGCTCTCACTAAAGCGGTCGTAAAATCAGACTTCCGGTCATTTGAAAAACGCTGAACCTGAATGAATCCATTCAAAAAACAACTAAGTATGGAAGTAACTGAATGTGCCTTCTTGGATTGAGTAAACGACGTGTTGTTACGGCGGGCAGTCGCTCGATCATGAACCGGCGCTAATGCAGCCGTCAAATCGCAATTCAAGTTTTTGTAAAGTATTTGGATGATCAAACACTAAAAGGCCATTAAAAAGATGAAGAGTGCGAACTAACTGTGACAGCTTCTGCTTTGTCATCGTCTACTGCAAATTTCCGCTAACAAGTTATAATTACACTCAAACGCAGTCTGTATGAGGGAAAGAAAAAAAACAAAACATCAGTCACGAATCAACTGAGTAAGTCGGAAACCGAGTGCGCCTTTTTGTCTCACGTGACGATGCCATTTTATGGCGGGCTGTAGCCTAATGCTAACCAATGCTAGCGCAGTCATCGTCATAACTAGAAATATCGGAATGAAAACCACTTTGAAATCAGGATTCTTTTGGAAGGGGGGAAGCGATACAATTTTAAAAAATAAATGGTCAAATGTATTCTGGCTAAATGTTTTTTAATGGACAAAGTGTTTGTGCTTACCAGAAGCGATGCAACGATAAAAGGGATGTTACGCTCTCGGTTGCGGTGGTTGGGCGAAAATATGCTCAAACACAAAATCTGATGCACGCTCAGGAGAATCTGAGTGATCAACGATCAACATGGATACGGCGACTTAAAAAAAAAACCGTCAAACAACATTTGTGTGATTCGGTCGTGTACCCCGAGAGCTTTTGGCTCAGCCTCCAGATACTTGTACTTCCGGTTGGTGTCTCGTTGGAACGAGATGGTCACCAGCGGGTTTTGCGCCGGACAGTCCGACGCGACAGTTTCATCTGAAACAATGCAAAGTTGCGACGGTTGCGGTTTGCAAACTGCTGCTGGTGTTGCAATCAAGCTGAGCACAACATCTGGACTGGATCAAGCCACACCACTCTCAACTTGTTTCTATTCCACACACGCTTCCTTTCATGACGCATAAAATGTGTGAGAGAGAAAAGCGAGAGTTTTACCTGCCATGATCGACTCAAAAGATTTTTAGCGGAGAAAAAAAAAGTGTCAGTGGTCTTTCTATTTGCCGTTGGTCTCAAATCGGGTGGTGACGTCATCTCGCTACGCCTCCAACTTCCCCCCAAACTGCCTGCTGGGAAAAGTAGTTCATGAACGCTTTCACTACCAAATACTCTCAGCAGAGGGCAGCAGAGATAAGCTAACAGGTCATGTTGACTTTGGGGCCATCACCTCTGCTGTGTGTCTGCTTTTCAAAAGTCAAAAGCGCTTGTCTAACCCCAACAACCATAACTGCGGCCAAGGTGTGTTTACTTTTGACTCACAATAATATTGGACGAGATGTCAAATGTATATATCTTTTTTTAAGATGGTGTGGGGCAAAAAATCAATTCATATGATCTGATACATCTTTTGATGCTAATGTTAAAATATCACATTCATTGTTGCAAACTCCGTGGAAGAACGACAATTGCTTTTCATAACGAATTTAATCAGTACATCCGTTCTAAAAAAACAAGGCTCTGAAAACAATGGAGATTTGCAGTCATTTAAAGTTGTTTATATCAACGTTTTTTGTCCCTAGCATGTTGTTACGTCATCCTTTTCTGTCTGTATCTTTTCTTATTTTATTTTTAATTTCTTCTGTATTTTTTGACTGATTGTTCTATTTTGGGGATTGTACAATTTTTTGTACAATGTGCTGTTTGCAATAATTAGAAAATTCTCTCCAACGTCAACTCATTCGTGGCTCATTCCAGAATTGGAAGATGGTTTATGAACCACAAAAAAATGCAATGCTTTCAGGAAAAACACGTCAGAATTTGATTCAGCTCACTCCAAAAAACATTCTATTTTTTGAATGAGCGATTTTATTTGTCATATTATATTTATTTTTTACATTCCCAAAATATGTATGTACTCCACACCCACTTGGAACGCGATGATATTGTTTTCGGTTGAGGCAAGCAAGCCTATTATCTTATTTCTAACCTCGCATTCCAGATCAAGTCTGGACAGGCCACACCTTGGGCTTTTTTTTTTTTTTTTCTTCCTTGCCTCACCTTGGGCTTGCAACCAGGAAGCTGGCCTCGCATGCGCACTTTTGCACTTTTGCGCTTCACTGGGTGGGGATGAGCTTGATCTTCAATCAGCGTCCTCGTCGCCTGGTGCGGAACTAGCGGACGTTTGAACCGTGTGGAAAGGGGGCGTGGCGCGCCAAATTACGCCCCCGAAAAAGGCTCTGGTCGGGCTCGGACTTTGAGTCACTGAGCAACTTGAGTCGCGTCGTCGTGTTGCGTGTGCAGGTGAGTCTGCGCTAACGAGTTGCCCGTGTGAGTCCAACGCGGTCAACCGGGAAGACTGCTCGGCTTGCGGCGCGCAAACCAACGCCAGGGACACGCCCCCTCGCCTTCCCTTGCCTTCTCGTCTCCTTTCGACGCCTCCTTGCGCTCGTCTTTTTACAACCTCTTTTCACCTCTCCCATTGTAAACATGCAGTGGCCGCCAACGCACTCTCACGCCGTACTTACGTCGAAGTAAAGATGCTTGTGTAAACAAATTAGAAGAACGGATTAATGTCGTGGGTTGAAGTCGGTGTCGCCAAATCAGAAATGTGCTCGAGTGCTAAAGTAATTTGAAGGTCACATATGTACGCGCAAGTTGTTGCCATCTGCACAGGGTGAAAAAAATGTGACAAGTCATCCAAAGAAACTGTCGATACATTCGAACAGTCGCGTAAGAAACAAGTACGGAAACCTTCCGTGTGTACTTGAGTACTGCAACAAATCGTTTGGAGTCGCATTTGCGCTCGTTCCGAAGCAGCAAAAGTCACCAGGTGCTGCCGAGAATGGAAAGAGGAAGGCAGTGTGGTAAAGTGGTGTCAAGGAAGCCAATGTTGAAGCGATGCAGCTGCAGTTAGCCCGGGTTGTTAGTGGAAATGACGGCGTCTTTTGTAAGCCATTTGTGTTTTTGGAAGGGTAACATAAGAACTGTTTTGAGATCGGCGGCACGGTGGACGACCGGCGATGCGCTGATGGCCTCACCGTTCAAAGGTGCGGGCTTCGATTCCGCCTCCGGCCTTCCTGCGTGGAGTTTGGATTTTCTCCCAGTGCCTGCGCGGCTTTTCTCCGGGTGCTCCGGTTTCCTCGCACGTTCCAGAAACATGCATGCTAGCTCGTTGTCTAATCTAAAGAGACTTGATTGTGACCGTGAGTGGTTCCGTGACTTTGTGTGCCCTGCGATTGGCCGGCAACCATTTCAGGGTGTTAGCCCCGCCTCCTGCCCGAAGACGGCCGGCCGAGGCATCCGAAGAAACTACCGCGACCCTCGTGAGGGTGGCTGGATGTTTTTGAGATGATACTTTGTAGTTTGTGAAGCGTTTTGCCTTTTAAGATTCCTCCAGTTCTGCTTCCGTTTGTGCTCAACGCGCACGGGTGACTTTGCACTCCAAATATGCGTGCGGGAAAGCAGAAGTTGCGTTTGTGGTGTCGCCTGGGTGCGAGTCAAAAGAGAAGAAGTGGGCGCAGCCAATTGTGAATGCGATATTGTTGTGCGAGTGACCGAAAACGCCGTTTACGTTTGAAGTGATGCTGGGAAAGCACACGGCCGTGTTGTCGCCTAAACTCACGTATGTGGAAAGTTGAGACGCCAATCGGCGGCGCCGTGAGGATGGCGGGCCGCGTTGCCTCAGAGCCGTTTCCTGCCGTCGTGTCGCAAATGTGTCTCATCACACTCGCTGTCTCTCTTTTAAATTTTTTTTTGGGCTGACCAAATGCGGCTCTTTGGTCTTCTGTGCCGCCAGATGTTGCACGAGAAGGTCCCGTCGGAATCGCCGGAGGCGGGCACGGAGCTGGAGCGCTGGCTCTTCGCGCTCCGTCTCGGCCGGTACGCGCCGTGTTTCCGGCAGGCCGGCTACCGATCGCTGGAAGATTGCGCCGACCTCAGCGACGAGCGCCTCCGCGAGCTGGACGTGCTCCCGACGGGGCACCGCCGGCGCATCCTTCGCGGTTTGGAGACGCTGGGTGTCGAGAAGCAACCTGCGGGAGAGCGAGCCCGCAAACCCACGCCGTACCCGAGAAACGTCTCCCTGGGCGCTTCCCGTCTGCACTTGCGTCCAAACGAGTGGCAGCCGTCGCCATTCGGAGGAAGTCGGAGCACGCCGCCGGGAGCTGGCCTCGGAATGCCGACCGAAGACCCCGGCCCGCCGCGACCGGCCCGGCGAGAGCCCGACAACATCCCGGTGCCCCCCTCCCTCTCTTCCGGCAGCAGCACCGAGTCGCTGGCAATTTCTCAACTCGCGCCGGACGGTGAGATTTCTCCCGAAAATGAAAAAGCACAAAGCCCTTCCCCGCCTGATGTCCCGCCCCCGGGCGAGCGCGCCGCTTCGTCTCGGTGCGGCATGGTGGACAACGCCATCTACGACGCTCGGCTCACGTCCACCGTGGCCAAGGGTCCGCGACTGACTCGCTCGTACCGGCTGAGGCATCGTCCGGTGCCGGACATCCCGCGGCACGACAGGTAATCTCCGAGTCGATCGCGTGCCAATGTTGTGTTTGGTTGTCGTTCGTCGAGGCCGACCGGACTCTCGGTCGACGTTTCACCTCTCGTCGGCGGGGCGCCGTCACCTGAAGGCAGCGCACCAACGGATGACGCCGGACCGGAAGAGGAGAGGTGAAACGTCGCGATTGCGAATCGACTTTTCGATTCTTCCGCCGTTGGGAAAAATGCTCAAGTTGGACCAGGTGACTTAGTTCTCCCAAAGTTCTTCTCGGTGACTTTTACTCAAGTCTGGATTTCAGCGACCTTACTCGAGACGACGGCGAGCGCTGCGCTTTTTGAAAGTAAGTCGGCCTGGCGCTTGTTTTCATTGTGCTCTTCCTGTGGCAGGCGCGCACCGCCGGCGCAAACGAGCGGGCCGCAACACCCGGCCGACGGCGGGGCTCCCTCCGGTGCACAGAAAGGTACACGCCGTCTTGCGTCTTGCACATGCACGTGCCATGAATATTTCATCGGGCGCCGCTGTTGTTTGCCCGGATGAAAGAACGGAAGCGGGAGGCTGGCGCCGCGTCTGCCGCGTCGCGGGAAGCGGCGGCGGCGGCGGCGGCGCACATCTCGGGGAATATCGTCTCTCATATCTTGTCCCTCTCCAACTCGCGAGACCTGAGTCTGTATTCCTGTCTGGCTGCTTTGAAGAAGTTTTTTTTTCTTCGGCTCCTCTTCCCGATGACGAGTTGACAAAGTCGGAAGTTGTTGCGCCGGAAGTGAATGATTGCTGGCGGCGCGCTCGTGTCCGGACTCAAACGTCTTTTCCCGCATCGGGGTTTTAAATTCCATTGCGACTCTTCATCATCGTTGATTTTTGTTTCTTTTCGAATTCAGTTACGTTTAATGATCGTACTTTTTAGAGCAGGATTGTTTTATTTATTTAATTTGGGAAAATGTCTGTTTAATTTCATTTATTTTTTTTTTTTTACGGTGGCTCGGTGGCCCGACTGTTTAGCACGATGGCCTCACCGTGCAGAGGTCGTGGGTTCGATTCCGGCTCCGACCTTCCTGCGTGGCGTTTGCATGTTCTCGCCGTGCCTGCGTGGCTTTTCTCCGGGTATTCCGGTTTCCTCCCACATTCCAAAAACATGCACGGCAGGCCGATTGAACGCTCTAAATTGCCCCTCGGTATGAGTGTGAGCGCGGACGGTTGTTCGTCGACGTGTGCCCTGCGATTGGCTGGCAACCAGTTCGGGGTGTGACCCCGCCTACTGCCCGAAGATCGCTGGGATAGGCTCCCGCACCCACCCCACCCGCAAATCTAGAAGTTGCAATGAAATCTAAAACTTTCATGAGAAATCCCAACCTTTGCCGGGTAACATCTCGCGTGAGGCCACGTTCCATAAATGATCGTTTCGGTATTTAACACCGAAGACGTATTTCATTTGATTTGATACTCCTGACCGGCGCGTGCTCCGCTCGTGTCGGAACGACGGCAGATGTGTTCTTCGTTTGCCGAGAGGCGCATTCGAGGTGATTTTGCCGTTGTTGCTTTCATTCGCATTCGCCTGCCGTCAGCTGGGCTGTCCCGAGTCATCGGCGGCGGCGTGACGCTCACCAATAATGGCGACAAACTGACCTGCCGCTGCCTCCCTGAAATCAGGAGGGACGCTTCATTGGGAGCAAAATCGCCGGCGATGCGCACGCGCAGGCAGCCGAGAGGGGCGGCGGCCCCCCGAGTGACTCTCAGGAGGCCGTGTGGTGAAGAAGAGCCAACAGCGACCTGCAAACAACTCAAGGACATGAGGCGACATTCCTCCCACGGATGATGCCGATGACGAGCGTACGAAATAATCATCATCATCATCATCATAAAGCTGACGAAGCCCCCAACGTGGCCTCGAGGGCTCAATGGCGGAATGTCTTTCCCAGAGATGCCCGCTTGAGCCTTTTTTTTGCCAGTCAGGCCTCAACCCTCCGGCCGTATTCAGAGAAATTGACAGTCCCTGCCCCCGTTCGAAAAAAACAAAACAACAAAAAAGCGTCGATGCATGATGCCACTGCCGGCGAGATTCGAACAGCGGAGGTTTATTTCAACATCATTCACTGGCAAATTTACTTTTCAAATCGGCTCACCTACTTATGGGCTTATGATGTGTTTCGTCAAAGCGAAGTGGCTTAAAGGTTTGAATTCGCCTCCCTTCTCTCTCGTCTTTGGTATTGCCCCCCCCCCCCCTTTGGTGGCCCCCGGGTCTCCAGACTCATAACGTTTGTTGTCGTGTTTCTTCTTCTACGCACGCCTCCCTCAAACATCGAGCGCAATTGGTGCATCGAGGAAGGGCCGCATGCTTGAATGGATCGCCAAAATGTGATTTGGCGCGGGTGGCAAAAGTACTCATGTGCAAGTACAGTCCTTCAACTCTTCAATACAGTTGTGCGCTCGGGCACAAAAAGTAAAACGGAAATATTTCTTGAGCAAGGCATTTATTTGAAATGCGAAAAAAAATAGACAAGTAATTATATATATATTTATATATATATATATATATATTTATTTATTTATTTATTTCTCGGTGTTCGCTGGTTGGGAGTGTCTACGTTTTTCCAAATTCCGAGATGGAGCCACATATTGCGCGAAAATAAAAAGGATGTGTGTGGATGCTGAAATGCTGTGAAACAAATGGAATGAGAGCCAACGATAATTTGGAAAGAAAATGTGCAATATGTTGGTGAAAAATGTGGAATTGTTGCTCACCGTTTTGTGCAAATTGTGAACTGGCGAAGGTCAACATGGAGGAATTGAACGACAACATGAATGTGTTGTGATTTTTAAAAGCATTTTTTTTCCAACCAGTGCGTCCACTTGACAAATCTAAAATAGAAATGACCCGACAACCTCACTTTAACGCACTAACAAATGAAGCTTGTTTCATAAATGAATGAGCGCTCGCCACCAAAATGCCAATCTTGTCCACTTCGACCCATCAAAATCCAAAATCAATTCTCCACTTCCGCAGGCTGAAGCGGACGAGAGAGAGAATGCGCGCCCGAACCCCCAGGCAAATTCAGCTCCATGAAACTTTATTGACGTCACACTCGTGAAACAACGCCATCGGCTCACCGGGCAACCATAACAGACACACGACTGCAACGTCTTTTGGAACTTCTTGTAGGCTGAAATGTGGACTCTTTTAGGCCGACGTTTGAATGCGCGTGACAGCTGTTCCGTTCAAACACATTTAGCCAGCAAAATGTAGATCCACTCCATTCTTTTCCTTTCTTAACAAAATACTCAAGTAAAGCAAAAAGAATATTTCACAAAGGACAGTGGATCCCAAAAGTTACTTCAATAAATGTAACAGAGCTAGCGCTAGCTTGACGCTAGCTCGCTTTGGCGTGACTTCTTACGCCCTCAAAACGTTTCCCCAAAGTTTTGTAAACATTGTGACGTGATGAGCAAACATGCTGAATTGCTCACGATAGAAAAAAAAAAAAAGAGTAAGTTTTTTTTCAAATTTTGTTTTGAAGATTAGATGGCAAATTTTTGAACACCAGAAGCTGGACGCGACGTTTGTCGCAAATGGCTCTTGAAGCTGACACCATCCAACAGACAAAGCGAAAGTACAAGACAATACTTTACAACGCAACTTTATTTGTGGAGCGCATTGTCCTACAGCTGCAGTTGTAAGCGCTAAACGTTTCACATCCACTATTAAAAAAAAAAAGAAAATGCAATCATTGAAAAGGAGGAAATGCAAATCCAAATAAATGACAGCCCCGATATTTTCAAATGGAGGAAGTCAAAGAAGCGAGTTGTCAGAAAAAGAATTTCCCGAGAAGTCGGACTCCTCTGGAAGACGTTCGGAATGATGTTGTTTTTTTTTTTGTTGTCTGCCTCCTTTTTTTTTTTTTTTTTAGCGCCACTTCACAGAACCTTGACGCCCATCGCTCCCTACGGAGAGACCTTCCTGTACAACGGCACTCAAAGCGTTCCGGTAAGACGCCGTCCCCTCCCACGGGTGAGCGGCTTACCAAAGTGGAACACATGTTTTGTTTTTTTTCTCCCCTCCTCGAAGATCTTTAACAACATGACGAGGCAAAAGCGCCATCTCACAGCGTTCGTGTTGTCGCATCGCAGAGTGGCGCTCACTTGCTTCTTTCTCGCTTGCCCCACAAGTTAATCAAAATGTCAGCCGCACTTAATCATGATGTCCGAACACCACGACGGACACGTTCTTTTTCTTTCGATGCTCATCTCCTCGGTGGCCCTTCCAGAACCAAGGTGGAAAAGAAGTGGCGCCGAACGACAAGTTGGCAAAGACGAAGCAGAGGTACGGACAATTATTTCTAGGTACAGAATATATTGATGCTTGAAAGCAAATTGCGCAATCTTTCCGTTCTTACTTTACGGAGGACTTGCGCCGAATGGAATGAGTCGAGGCTCGAGTCTCGAGTCCGGACGAGAGCTGCCGATGGCTCCCGGTCGGAACGCGTACTTGAACTTGATGCCGCTCATTCGCTCATTCGCCAACCTTCGGCGCCCGCTTCCCTCCGGCCCGTCTGCTCTGCGGCCAGTGCGAACGAACAAAAAAGGCCCTCTCACTGCGCGCAAACGCGGCGCTTCCATGTTCCCGTATCGTCGTCATCGGCATTTTCTGACTGGGTTCCGAGTCGACGGTACAAAGCGCAAACCGCTCATTCGGCTCGTTAATGCGCGTCGAGGCAAGCGACGGGTCGAAGGCGGACCGACAGACGTTTGCAAGCCGCTTCTCGATCGCAAACGACGCAACGGGCGCCCCCTAGTGATGGCAAAACGGAGCTTTTAGGAACCGCTGGACCGTTTGAAGCAATCGCTTCAAAACGCTTTGAAGCTTCAAACTTTTCCACACGCAAACAATGATTGGATTACCATCTAGTTGAGATCTTTTTGAGTACATAAAAAACCTCGTTGAACGTCCAGCTAAGAAATGTTGGCAAGGTCATCTCGTTCTTTTTTTCCGACAGTTTCTTTTTTGGGTTTACTTTGAGAATGAAACAGTCGTTGCGCCGCAGGTTTTTCTCCACACCGAACGGAGCGTCGCAACAGCGTTTGTTTCCGGGATCGAAAACTTTGGTTTCAGAGCGGCCGTCACTCGGCGCCGTTGCTTTCTTTGATTCGATCCGATTTCTTCGGGACTTGGACGCGAAACGTGAAACGATCCGAATCGACTCGCCTTGTGTTGCCTTTTGGCTCGCAGGAGCGTCGCGGCGCTCACGTTCTTTGGTGCGATCGGCAGACCCGAGGACAAGGACCCCCCTGATGTCGCGGCCATCTCGGAGCCCTCCAAAGATGAATACGCCACGGTGGACGAGTGCGCCAGCTTTTGGCCAAGCTCGCCGCAAAGTCCGTCCGAGTACGGCACCGTCGGGCCCGACGCTTGCTCTGCTTCCGGGATGCCGGAGGTCGACTGCCATCTGCCGGATATTTCCCCCTACGCGTGCTTTTACGGCAGCGCCGGACCGCGACTGCTGAAAATGGGCTGGCTGGACAAGCTTTCACCTCAAGGGTACGTTGGAATCCTCTCAAAACTGCGCCTGTTGACCAAAAAAAAAACAAAAAATGGGTTGCCCGGTTTTCACTATAATGGCAGTTAAAAAAAAAAAAGAAAATCCTTGGACTTGTTTGACCAACATGCTCTCCGAATGTTGCTTTTACTTCAAGTTGGTATCCAAGAAAATGGCGGCTAGCTTCAGCTCCTCAGCCCGGCCCAATTCAAACTCGTCAATCGGCAGCCTCGAGCTAGCTTCTCCTGCGACGCTAATCGTCGGCTTCTTTTTGCAGGAAGTGCGTCTTTCAGCGGCGGTGGGTGCGCTTCAACGGCGACACCTTGGCCTACTACAACAACGACAAGGTAACCCGACGCTCCCGCTCAAACCAAAAGGAGATTTCCGGTCGTGTTGGCCGCCTCATCGTCGCTAGCGCAGCGAGCTAACGAACGGGGGGGGGCCAGCGCCGCTTGATTTGAACATTCGGTGGCGGAGTGAACATTCTGGAATGATTTCAAAGGTCAACAGGCCGCTTTTGGCAAAAGGACGCCAATCCCCCGTTGGGGTTGAGCGCCTTTTTTTTTTTTTTTTTTTTTTTTGCAAGAGCACATGACAATCGATGTTGGGCGCCTCCTCGTTCATCGCTTGCTAATTGCGCTCATTTTTTCGAGCCGGCTCGCATTGTTTGATGAATGACGACGAATGAACGTATCCTTCCGCGCATTAGCCGAGCCGCTTCTCCTCATGAGTTTGGCGGACGCGCTGGAGCCGATCGCGGTCGTCTTTGAGCAGTAGGCGGGGCCAACCCTCAACTGGCCGCCTGCCAGACAATCGCAGGATATCAGCGACTTGAACGTCTGCGATATCGATGCTAGTTTTGTTAGCCCGCTAGCGGCGTGGTGTTTTGCATCGTGTGCTAGCATCAAGCGAGCGAGCGTTTGTGAGACTGAAGTGAAGCGGTTACAACAATTCACGATATCTAACTCTCTCTTTGCTTTTGCGACAACTACAAGCCGGGCCATATTTCCGTTAGCATGTCGGCTCCCGTTCGCTTTAAGCTAGCGGGCTTTCCGAAGACAAAGGTCTTTTGTGTGTCGTTGTTTTTGTCTCCAGTGAACCTTGACCCTAAATTGAGGCACAGTTGAACACTGTCGAGTGTTCCGACGTTTGTTTGGAGAGAAAAGAGAGACGGCAGCAGAGAGAACAAAAAGCTTGCCACCAGTTTCTGGGAATGTTTTCGTTCGTCCAGGTCTCTTTTTTTTTTTTGTTCTTTGACTTTTTGTTTTTGGTTAGCCTTCGGACAGAACTAGTAACCTTTATTGCACCGCGCGATTCTCGACTCTTTTGTTTTCAAGTCTGTCGGCAGCGTTTAGTCAAGGCCGGCCTGCTCGCCGCCAGTGTCGTTTCTCCGCACCAAAACATTGCCATGCTTGTCGTCGCTCTGAAACTTTGAACAGCCGCAAACTCTCTCTTGTGGTGTGAAATCCCGCGCCAGACACAACTAATCGCACTTAATCACAGTCGCAGCTTGAAAGGTCTCCGGTGATGTCATCGTCGGGGGTAGCCGAGGTGGCGTGGGAAAGGCGCCGGATCATCGCTCTCACTTGTTCCTGCGGGCGTCGCGTCGCGTTGCTTCCAATCCGTCTCATCAATCAGAACCTTTTCGCCGATTTCGTCAAGTCAAGGGGATTGACCGCTCTGGGCCTTTCGATTTTGTCCTCTGGGTCCTGATGTGCGATGTTGTGTGTGTGTGTGTGTGCGCGTGTGTTTTTGTGTGTCCAAAGCGTGGCTTCAAGGGAAGGAGGGGATGAAGTGAGAAGGGTGGGCGCGTTTTACGATTGGGGATCAGTCTTTGCGGCAAATCCCTCCATTGACACATTCTGGAATTGCAGCTGACGTGATCTCTTGGGTGCCAAAAACTCTTTGGATTATTCTCCCGCCACACCTGCGCCAAACCCAAAATGTCCATCCCCGTCGCGGATGACCTCCGTGTCGTATGCGAACCGCTCGGCATCAACAAACCCAAAATGGACCGAGGTCGGTCGGAACACGGGTACTTTTCCAAACATGCCGAATGCATCCATTTTGAAAAGAAAAAAAAATAAAACTCACATTTTTTCTCCTCCATTCATACACAATGCGGTTGAGAATTGAACCAACAACCTTCATGTTGAAAATTAAAGGAGAGCAAAAATGTTGACGATTCCCCCTCACACCCTTAAATCAAACGAGCTTGACTTTAAATGAAGCGCGAAGAGTTTATGGAAAGAAATGACAAAAACGATTTTCCCTATTGATGTTTAGTATTTGAATTCCTTTACGGAAAATATTTTTTTCAACGGTAGGTTGAATTATTTCCTTTGTTTTGCTCCACTCTAATAAGCGTGCTGCGCACTGGACTCGCAACGCGTTTTTAAACGAACATCAACATGAAACGAAACAATTTTTGTCTGGGCAACATTTTGGATGCGACTCATTAGCAGGTAGCCTGGCCGTCATGTGTGTGGAACACACACACACACACACACAATCCAGATTATATTTTCAATCTCATAACATAGCAGGTTAGACTAATTGGGGCCAACGCAGAGAGCAGCTTTGTGGCAAAAAAAAAAAAGAAGAAAATTGCTGATTTTTTTCATGTATTTTTTTTATCCAATCTTGATTGAATCGCTCCCTTAAGGATTGTGAGTGAGGTTTTCATTGCCACCAGTTGGTGTCCTCGTGCCTCCATTGCAAATGTGCTGAAACGGGTGCTTTAAAAAAAAAAACATTTTGAATTTTTTTTTTTTTTTGTGCATCCGCGTCCCTCCTCGCTGCGTCTCTCTCCACATGGTGCCTTCATTGTGTGCTTTAGCTCCAGCGCTCAACCTTAATTGTTCCGTGAAGTTTACTGGCTTGTTTTTACTTTCCTTTTTTCTGGGGGGGGGTCGGGGGAAATGGTACCACCCCCCCTAGCACCAACAAAAACCCCCCCCCCTCTCCTGCCTGTACGCTCACATCAGCTCTGGAGTAGAGAGGGAGGAGGTCCATGTGAGAGAAATAAAGATGGGGGGGGGGGTTGTCAGGTGAGTGTTCCATCTCAAAAAGAGAGAGTTCTAGGCGTCATTGCTTCCTTTGTCCTCTCGAGGGTAGTCTGTGTGCGCGCGTCTTTTGCCTGACCTCGTCTTTTCATCCGACTCTTCCCCGCGAGTATTTATAGATGCGCAAGTCGCAATTAAGCAACTCTCTCCTGCCTGACCCCCAAACTGGAATTAAGACAATTAATTACCGTGATGGTGGCGTAATTATCAGCCACCGAGCTCAGCCATCGCGGCACGCACGCTCTTTTTTTTCTCCTTTTCAATTATGGAAACTTGTCATCAGAATGTTTGGTGTAAAGTAAATCTCAATTGCATCAAACTTGTCCAATCATTTGAATTGCAAACAGGCCAATAAACTTGGCGTTCCACTCAAATGTCATTGAAACAATTAAAGGTGAACCAAATCCAAATTGGTTTCAGCATGCCTAAATTCAGCACTTCAAGTGAACTGAAAAAATTTCTTGTTGCTCTAAAAACTCTTCTGATGAATACTGAGCATCAAAAGAGCTTGATGCGCATTGCAAGGAAGTAAAACACACACACGATCCGATCCGATCCGATCCAACTTGATTTCTAGAGCGCATTTCACAAAGCGCTTTCCAGATGCTGTCATAGAAATGAGCGGGAACTGCAGAATACACACAAGAAGCGGCGTGAACACCAAAACATTTCTTTTCTTAATTAGCTCCGAGCAAAGCCAATTTACAAAGTCAGCCGCTTGCATGCTGAGAAAAAGTCTTTTTTCTTCTTCGTGTCCTGTTCAAATGTCGTTGACAAACAGGTCGCGTTACCGCCACCTACTGGAAATGCGCAGCATCGCCTCACTGAAACGTTGACGTCAATCGAATGGAAAGCCATTCCCGAAATTTGAACTACTATTTAGGTTAATCCACAACCTGCCGTACGTTTAATTTGTTTTTGAAATTGAGATTTATGCTGATAGCAAGTAAAAATAAATGGATTGTAAAAAAAAAAAAATCGCATGATTGAAATGAAATGAAAGCGATTTTTGTGAGCGAGAGACATTTCTGACTTTGCCAAACCAGATCACCAGCGGCATTCTCATATTTGGCTCTGATGTCATTCTTTCGTGAACAGTAATCCGTTTAAGAGTGTGCCAAGCCGAAATCATTTTTGGTTGAAAATTGAGTTTGGAGACCAAATGGATGGAACCGACATTCCTGTTTAAGTGGGGTTTTCTAAGAAAAGATACAAGTCCAGTTTCTTTGCTCTGACCCAACTTGGCCAGCGTTTATTTCCAACAACGTGTTCCTCGAATGCCCTGCAGTCATAACAACAGGCTTACACACATCCAACTGCCCTGCAGTGCCCCCTACTGATGCACCTGATAACACAGCATACCGTATTGTTACAATTCCAATGTCTAAATGTAGTTTTGAAAGCTGTAAAACTGTCAATGAACCGACGGTCGTTGCTTTTCGTAGGCATACGACACCGGATGGGAGAGGATTCACTCATCTCTTTTGGAATCGCTTCAGAAAAAATCTTTTCTCTTCTTCTTTCAAAACCGGTTGTTTATATGTTTTCATTTAAGTTCTAATTTGCCGCTAATTTCTATGAGCCCATATTCGTTGCCAAATGCGTTATGGAAATGACGTTGGATTGGAAACAGTGTTAAACGCAATCGCGCAGTGCCACCTAGCGGCCAACGGCGGATGTACACCCAAATATAAAGAACAATATTGAGAAGAAAAGAAAAGAAATATCCAAAACAGCGGTACCACTAACCTGGCGGCCACGATGGAGGCGGCTTTACTCTACTTTGAAATCATAATAATAGTAATAATAATTATGTCATAATGTTCGGAACAGAACTAACGCTAAAAGCAGCTCATTTCGCCACGACAAGAAATGTGCTAGAATTACTTTGTTGGTTTTCTGTCTTTAGAGGACTGCATAAGAAATGGGATATTATTTGTTGTGACCGTTTAATTTATTGTTTGTGTTTGATCAGATAATTCATGGGAGGCGCACCTTGAAAAAGTCCAAATTAAATGGGCTGTCATTTATATAGCGCTTTTCTACCCATGGTACTCAAAGCGCTTCACACGATTACCTCACCTACCGACTGATGACATGCCGTCAGGAACAACTTGGGGTTCGGTATCTTGCTCAAGGATACTTCGACACAGTCACAATGGCCAGGGATCGAACCCACGACTTCTTGGTTGGGAAACGACCACTCCACCACTGAGCCATGCCGCCCTCGAAATTAAATTGCAATTGCAATATTGAGTAAAAAAAAAACAAATGGCAAGGACTGTTTTTGTGATTCGTTCAGCCCGAGTGAGCAGTCCACCCGATTGAGGCCCAAAAAGGGCCGGATGCTAATGCTAATGCTAATGTTAGCATCCTGGCTCCCTTTTGGCATGCTCTCTGGTGGGCTCTCCCATTTTCCCTCCTTCAGTCCTCCTTGGCCTCTCACGTGGACCTCATTTCTCTCTGATATTTTTGGCTGCTTGGATTTTGTTCTCCTTTTGTGGGCCGCGAGGTCAGCGGCTTAATTAAGGAAGGGCGAGAGAGAGTCACAAGTTCAGCGCCTCCCTCCCCGCATTTGCTGGCATGTACGACGGTGCGCAGCAAACAAAGTGACGCCTCTTTTCTTTTTCTTTGGCGTGTTGCAACGCTAATGTCATCATCAGCATGAATCATGCAACGTCTGCCTTATTTATTTTTTGGGTCCTCATGAGCCAGTGATTTTCACACCGTTTGAGTAACATTCTGCACGTCCCTCTTTGGAGAACATTTATTTTTTTTTCTCCTGAAACTTTAAGGGCATTTCTTTGTCCCATCAAGACGTGGTTGCTGATTCCAAATCATGTCTTAGCATTGAACTTTCTCGTTGAACTTTCTCGCGTGTTTGGATGCCTTCACCGGGAGAAAAACACACGACCGTACGCCAAATCTCACTTTTCGGTTGAGATTTGCGCAATTGTTGTTATTATTCGACCACAAATCGGAGGCCCCAATTTTGCCGAGAAATTTCCGCCCTGACAAGAAAATGTGCGTCATATAGATGTCATGGTTGTGTTGTGTTTTGTTTTTTGTCACCGTTTGCGTTTTATCCCCAGGCGTTCCTTTTGGCTTGTCTCCTGCGCTTGCGCCCGTCAACCAATCAGCTCCTTCCGGGCCGTCGCGTCTCGTCCGAGTGTTCCTCGTCGTCTCGTTAATTTCTTTGCATTTCGTTCACTGTTTGCTTTCCGTTCTTATGGCCTCGTTGTCCGTTGTCGGGGAAAGTTGTCCTTTGTGTCTTTTCTTTTGTTTGTTTGTTGCTGTCATTTGCAACTCTTTGGGATGAAAATGACAACCCAGGCGCTCAGATAACGACCCGTCGCCGCTCACCTCTTTTCTGAAGCTGAGCCGCGCAACTGTGATGTCATTTTCAGTGGACGCCAGTGACAAAATGGCCGCCCGCTGACATGCACTCTTCTTCCACAAAGACAATTTTCATCTTGGCCGCCATCCAACCTATTCCCGTTCAGACAAATTTGGGCCCGACTTTGCCAAATTTTACAACCTTATGTATCGAGCGCCATTTCACAACAAACGTATCAAAGCGCTTTCCAAACGGAGAACTCGAAATTAGCGACTATCTACAACACAAATGATTTTTCAATTTTATTTTCATCTCGGGCCGCCGGAAATGGATGAAAGCGCAAACCTCCTCGTTCTGCGAGCGATCAAATAATAGTAAATCAAATCAACGTAACTCATCAAGTCATCTTTCTTTTTGGATTCAAGCGCTTGTCATCCAGGAGCCGGACACCTTTTGTCAACGTTATTGCTTGAGAGGCATTTCCGGAAAGAAATATTATGCCGTATTGATGGCTTGGGCTTGAGCTTGATGAGGAAATCCGTCAGCCGCGCGTCAAAATCAAATCCCGTCGTCCAAAACCGACAGCAAAACGGCCGAGAATTACACGCCCGTTGATGCGAACGGTGCTCTGCAAAAAAGGGAAAAAAAAAAAAAAAAAGTCGTTTCAAAACGCTCCAGCAAACAACGGCCGCTCGATTTCATGCATTTGCTTCTCTGCGCAGGAAATGTACTCCAAAGGGATGATCGCCGCCACTGCCATCCGACAGGTGCGAGCGTTAGGCGACAACAAGTTTGAGGTCATCACTTCTCTTCGGACTTTCATATTCCGAGCTGAGAAAGAAGGTAAAGATGGACGACTGCTTTCTCTTGATCTCGCCTGGAAAATAGTTTTGTGTTGTTGACGACGAGATTTGGAGAAATAACTTAAGACTCAATGTTACAGGATGTCATCCCTGCCGAGGGCTTTGGTGTTTCTAAGTTATGGCTGCCGTCACATTTGCGGCTCGTTTTTTACTGCGGTGACAAGTACTGGATTTGCTGACTATTCCTTGATTGTTTTTTTTTTTTTACCACTTCTGGAAAAGAAAAAAAGATACAAAACAAATGTTCAAATGAAATTTCTATTTGGAAATGGGGAGTCCAAAAGTCAAATGAATAGCACAATTTCATTTGGATTTTTCCCAAAAGTAAAAGTCGGCTCAGGAGACAACATTTCCCTTTCTCTTTTTCGTTTTCACCCCCCCCCCCCCCCCTCCTCAATTTCCCCCAATTTTGTTCACATGTGACAATGTTGTGACAGTGCGGGTTCACCTGCTGCTGGACGGAGCAGTGCGGCTCCAAGCCCCCTCTCACCACTGCCACCAAGTGGTCAGAAATAATATTGCATGTCCGAGCAGAACTAAGACAAACCTTGAACGGCTACGACGTGTGACAATGTACAGTTGTCTGTTTCCTGTCAAATAGTTCTCGTCAAAAGGGAAAGGCGTGCTTGCCAAAGTGCATTTTGTGGCGATGAAAGCAAAGGAGCATTTGAAAATGAGGTTTGGAAAGCTGCAAACCCGGACGAATGGCTCCACGGAATTAATTTGGCGACGGCACGCAAGCGCGCGAGCATCACTTTCACGTTTTCGGCGTTCCAAAACACTCCGACAGCTCGTGCGTGCAAGAGTTTGCGATGACACTCGACCTTGCGACAATGGCGCCTCCTCTGCTGGGGTGGGAGGCGGCCATCGACCTTGAGTCAAGGTGCGCCCACCTTTTGGAGGGCCGGCGTTGAAAAAAGAGCGAGAGCGCCACCGAGCGGGCCTCCTCCTCCTCATGCATCTTTAAACGAGTCCACTCGCCTCGAGCCAAGACTCCTCCATCTTTGGGGAGCCCATGAGAAGCGGGAAGACCCGAGGAGGCTGATGGAAAAGCGGCGAGTTAGTGGAGCCGACCCAAAGGGGCTGCTGAACATGCCCGGCGAAACGGCGCCGGTGAGCGACGGCCAGCTCCCGTCGTGCGCCAACGTCAACCCGACCGACACCAGCCCCGGAAAAGGATCCATTTTTGTTTGAACACGCGTTTTTCCGCTGGCATTCTTCTTTGATGGACCAGAAAGCAAATGAGTTCAAGTTGATACGTCGCACCTGAAAATAGGTCCTCTTGAAAACAAAACAACATGCAAACGTTTGTTAGTCAAAGTCAACGCAACAAAATGCTTTTTTGGGCCGCTCTTGGTCTAGTTTTTTTTTTTAAGCATTTCTTTTTGATGGCGGCCTTTAAGATCTCCTCGTCGGTTGCAGAGTGGACTCGGTTTTGCCTTTCATCCACTTTCTGTGCTTTGCTCGTCTTTGGGAAAGTTTGAAATCAGCTCGCCAGCCCCAAAACGACACGATGGCCTCGTCACGAGCGCACGAGCTTGTTTAGCTAAACTGACAACACGCACACACACACATTTGAGACATATTTAAAGAGACAGTTTTTTTTTTAGTTTGATTTCATTTTGGTTTCCACCTGCTCCGCCCCTTTGTGTCAACTAATCATCTCTCTGCAGCTACTCGTGGCTTGTCCACTTGTCGGTCGTTGTCTCCTCCGTTAGCTTGAGTTCTCTTTTTGTCTTTGATGGTCTACAGCGCTGACTCTTTTGTTGACTCTCTAGTTCTTTTGGTTCTTGTTTTTTTTGGGGGGGGGGCTTGGTTCATTTCGTATGTCAATTTGCCTCAGTGCCTCTTTTGTTTTTGGAGATAACTTTTGTCAATGTATTCTGAATCTCCTGACATAAACACACTAAAAGAGACTTTGCAAAGTTTCCTTTAGTTCCTGCTCTTCCTCTCTTGTCAAGAATTTCCTAAAACGTTTCTCTCACGCAGCTTGACCCCCCCCCAAAATAGGTACAAAAAACAAGCAGCTTGTGACTTCCTTTAAATGTGAAACATGAACCCAACCACATTGAAGCATTGTGTGTTTCAAACCAAAACGTTCGGAAATGAAATCAGCCCAAATTTCACAGGACGATCTGGCGTACGAGGCAATCAAGCAAATGTACTCCAAACACGTGCGTGCGCTCAAGCGTGCCACCGCCAACACGTCCGCGGCTTCCTTCATGTCTCGGATTGACAGCGTAGAGGAAAGCGCTGAATAAAATAAGAGGCAAATAGCGGAGAGCAGCACAGGTAATGGAAGTCCCGGAAGGGGAAAGTAAAGCGCAGTCAATAATGGAGGAGGCCATTCATTATAGATGCGGCCCAATTGTAAATCGGGACCAGGCGGCCTTTGAGGTCAACGTGGCGTCGACCGGCGGCGTGTCGGCGAGCTAATTAAGGTCACGGTGAGACAATGTCCGATTGATTGACGGCTCGTGGAGAGGGCCGCCTGTCACTCAGCCGAGGGCACGCCGGCAGGTGGCTCGTCGCGCTTTGGTGGCTTTCGTTTGGAAACGGCGTCATGTTGGGATTGGGGCTCAACAATTCTTCCAACTCAAACTGACATCACGATAAAGAAGATCAAAACATGATCAACAGAAAATTGTTTATTGTCATTACAAAAGGGGGAAGAAAATGACATTTCATTAGGGTTGATTTTGCAAGATTCTTTTTTTTTGACCTTCACATCATTTATTGTTGCCATTTTCAGTTGGCAGAGCAATCGAAAATCAAAAAGCGGCTCATTGGTTTCTTGCTTTCTGATGTGATCTGGTTTCAATTTTAGGCTCCGAAATACGCAACTGAAAAAGTTCAGAGGGCGAGACTTGTACTTTCTGGACTCTTGCAACCCGAAATGGCGGGGAAAAAAAGGATGGGGGGGGGTCAGGGGTCAGGTAGGGGTTGCCGCACATGTTTTGTTCTGCTTGCAAATAGTTTGATGTGCAAAGAGTGACAAAAGCAATCGTCATTTCTTGCTCTTAATGGTCACGTTTTGTTCTTTTCGTCGCTAATGTCCAAACTACGGCCTGGGGGCCATTTGTGGCCTCAGAAGCAAAAAATGTTTTTTTCTTGACTGTCTGCTGCCTGCGTCACGGTCTGATTTGTGCACAAAACACATTCTTGGTTATTTAAGATCCTTAAGTCAACTTTGATTTGGAAATGTTCATCTTCCTTCATTTTGTCTTGGTTCTGCTCAAGGCAGGGGCGGACCTATTCTAGTCAGATCCGGGCTGCAGGCCACCGCAAAATCCTCAACAATTCAAAACTATTTGCATTATCACCTTTCACTGAACGTGACTTTAATAAAAAAAAAAATAAAAAGACTCGATTGTTCGGTTTTTGGCACGTTCAATAAAGTCGGAAAATGTCAAAGTGGCCCTTCCATCCTTTGCTTTTTCTGTCTGCAAAATTTGGGTTGGCCAGCTGCACTTCAGCCTGAAGTTGTGATTTTCAAAGTGAGCTGGTCAAACTCAACTCGGGGGGGGGCAATTTTTATGAGTAAGGCCGGAGGTTCAAGACTGGAACGGATTGTATCGTGGCCGGAGGTTGGGGACTGACCATCAAAAAAAAAAGTCAAGTGCCCAGCTCAGCTTAGTCGTCGTGTTGAGTAAGTAACAACGCAAATAGAAGTCGATGCTGTCGCTTCGTCATTTTTGCACATTTCGCATTTGCCATATTGAGTGACAAAAATGGCAGTTTGGGAATTTTTCAAATGTTCTCGACCCAACTGGTTTCTTGTTTTTGATTAACGCTTGTGCTTGATCTAATTGGTGCTGCAAAAATTAGCTGCAGGCTTACAAATCTCCGTTAAGCTGCTTTCAAGGATATTATTATGTTTTTGATCCATTTGTGGTTTATCCTGTCCAATTCGCTTTCATACTTGAAACCTTTGTATGCCGCAGACAAAAAAAGAATGACGAATGGTGTTTAATCTTTGATTGTCTAAATGTGTTTTCTTGCTTGGTGCGGCGCGGCGTTGGCAGGGGAGCGCCGTGAATGGATGGAAAGCCTTCAGAGGGGGCGGCGGCCCGCCACGGCCGCCCATGGCGACCAGACGCGCCGCGGCCTGCGCCGCCGATCCTCCACCAGCAAGCGCGGCACGCTGGAGGTGCGCGCCTACAAATGCCGACTTGTGGTGTCCCTGGCGGCCAGCAAAGTCACCATCTGCAAAACGGAACAGGTACTCGAAAAACGTCCGTCGTCTCGTCACGATTGTCCAAATGAGAAAACCATTTTTACTTTTGTCGTCAGTCAGGCTGAACAATTTTGAAAAAGAATGCAATAGGAATCGCGATGTGGTCATTTCATGCGCAATCAATTTTTTCAATTTCCTCTTTCCATCTTTTTTTTTTTTTTTTTAAACAAGCAAGCAAGGACACCGCCTGTATTACTATATCCGACGTATTTTATATGAATGTTTTGGGCTTAGAAGTTTGATTAGGCTAAAGTAAAGGCAAATGAACCACGAAAGACAGTTTATTTATCTACCTCCATCAAGTTGCAATATTACGATTAAAGTGAAATTTAAACTTTGTTGTGGTCATATTACGCCTTCTATTTTAGACAAATCTTTTAAAAAAGAATTGCTTAGCAAGCCACAAGCCATTGAGGAATTTTCTGCTTTGACTTGAGAGCAAAAACTTGATGTGACAGCAGACGCGCCACTTCCTCTCATTGCCTTCAAGGCGCTAGTTTAATGCTAACACCTAAATGGCTTGCAGTCTTCTCACTTTCAGCAACAAATATTTGGCGCAACACATTTAGACAAATAGCTGAGACTCTTCTTCATGTACGTGTGCAGCATTACACTGCCCTCGTGTGGCCAGAAGGATCAGCGCAAGGTTCATTGAGTTGCCGCTAACATTGTTTTGCTTCTTTACATGTTTTTTAATTATCTCTTGTATATGTATGTGTGTGTGTGTGTGTGTGTTTTTTAAAAACACATTTCATTTCAAATTATTTTAAGGATGCTGGAGTAACAGCCTCGATTCCAATTTGAAAACCGCCTTCATGTCGGGTTCGAGGTTGCATTGTTCCTTTGAGTTTATGATCACTTTTCCTTTTTGGCTCCGTCGCCTTCGTAACGAAGTGTTGATATTCTTGCCGACTTTGCTTCCTGCTGGGACAGAATAGGAGGAAACGGCACTTTCCATTGATGCTATTTCCTCAAGTTTCTCGCCTGTGTTTGTGGCGTTCGCCTCGGCCGCTGTTGTGCTGTTTGCCTTTCATTCTTTTCGTCATTAGCGCGAGCAAACATCTTTGTTAGCTTTTCTCTTTCGGGTTTTCCTCCACGTCAGCACATTTCCGATGGCGGTGGAAGCGGCGCGAGAAAATCCAAATTAATTGTGTTGTTACAGATGGAGATCAATGCGGTTGGGGGCGGGCGGGCCGGGGGTGTGCGTGTTGGATGACGAGACGAGACGAGACGAGACGAGGGGGAGTAGAGCGTCGCCCGGTTCGAGCTCAGTGGAGTAATGAATGCAACCTGAAGAAGGAGCTATTGGAGACGGAGGTCTGCCGCCGCCCATGAACTCATTTCGTTGTCGGTACGAGATCGGGACGGGTTGCGAGATGTGGACGGGGTGGGGGGGAGGTCCTTCGGAGGCTGCGCGCTTGCTAATGACGTCACGCTTTAACACGTATTTTTCAAATATATTTCTTTGCCTCTGTGTTTGTTTTTACCCCCGGCTGTTCTATTTGCACATTTTGATTTGCTAAATACAAAATAAAACAAAATATCCGCATGACCGTCACGTTGGCGCGTCAGCCCCCACGTCACTTCCGCCTATGCCCCGAGAAGCCGCTGCCGCGCAGCAGTGGAACGTTTACGTTTTCCCTGCCGAACATGCAGTCGTTCACTCAGGCTACAAGATTGTATGAATAGAATGTTGGTATGTAGTGTGAAATATTTCTTAATTAAACATTTCCATATTTTCCCTCCGACCCTTAACCAGTCTGATTCTCAAAGCAACGTAGCATTGACGTGACGTCCTCGACAGGCACGCAGAGGACACCAAAAGGGAAAAAAAGGATGATTCTCGCAAAAGTAGCAGTAAATGTACAGTGGTTTATTATTTTTTTAATTGTTATTATTTAGTAACTCAGAACATACAAATGTAACAAACGGGGGTGACAAACATGGAGTCAAAGAAATATAATACATCAATATATCAAAACGCGTGACGCCATCAGCAGAAGCGAAGGCTTCAGGAGGACTCCGTCCACATCTAGCAACCCGTCCCGAGCCGAAGACGGCCCGAAGGCTGACAAAGTTCGAGGGAACGTAACAAGTGTCCGCGTCTTAGCCGCTTCGGGGATGCAAGCTGGACTTTGGAAAAATGTTCAAATTGCAATTGCGCAACATTGCTGTCGTCATCTGATATGCAATTTTTATGCAACCTTTGGAGAGTCATAAGAGGCTCGAATCCCGTTTTGGCGCCTTGGTCAGCCACGTTTTCTTTGCCTGCCTCATCACGAAGCTTTCAAAGAAGTTTGTCTGACTGTCGTGGTTTTCTTTTTGGGTGCCATTTTGACATGCGTGGGTGATCTTCTTTGCTCGCCGTTGTCTTCCAGGCTGTCGAAAATGGTCTAAACGGCAAGATGGAAATGTCTCGACTCTCGAGTCCTCAGATGCACCTTCTGCCTGTTTGCTGACTTTTAAGTACAATGAGCCGCTAACACGCACGCACGTCCACCTTGTTCGGCCCAATAACGTGTGCGGGATTGCCTGTCACAAACTATTTCAAATACGACTCTCTTTTTTTTGTTTTTTTGCCCCCTAAAAAGTGTGACAATGCGGCTGTTGTAAATGTTGCTCTGGTGCGTTTGTGAGAGCGAATTCCATTCCAAGTCGATGTGGGAAAAACAAATTGTGACTTTAACGAGGCAAGTCGGTGATGGCGCCTTATTGGGGAGGGCGTCTAAATTTGGCCTGAAAATTGGATCTTGCGATGCCGCCTTCTATATTTGCTTCAAGGTGTACGCACGGTTTGCACCCGCACAAATTAAATGCATTGTCCGCTTTGCAAGAAAAATAAAATGTGAATATGTCTAGTTCAGACTTCTTCTGTTTGAAAAGGACAATTTGTGGAAACGTTCCATTGTTGTTTGTAGAAATGAGTCTTTCTCTCTCTCTCCCCTGACACAAAACGATCTAACGCACATCTAATTTAGGTAATCCGGTCTTGGACTCTTGCACAATGTCCGTTGTGATTTGCGTCTTTGTGCTCCTCAAGGACTGCGACGCGGGTTTGGCGATCTGTCAAGTGGATCTGACGGCCGCCAGCATTCGAGACGTCGACCGACGGCTCTTTGAAATCAACACGCCCTTCAAGAACTTCACGTATGTCCGCACGCCTTCATTCGTCCTACTCCAATTGGGAAAAAAAAGAAAACAAAGTCATCGCATGCGGTGCAGATCTCATCATGAGAGCATCAAAATGACCACTCAACAATTTTCAAATCTTTCTGGACTCCTTCCCATGTGAAATCTCTGCTTTGGTTTGAAATATACAATACATTGAAAGCTCGGACTTTTTTTTTTGGGGGGGGGGGCAAGGATATTATTGTGGCGTCCAACTCAAATGAGGCCACGGCAGACTAAGACGCGAGAAGTTGAAAGATTGATGACGCGCATCCCAACGATTGCATCGTCGCCATCTTGACTGTTGTTCCTCGAGGCGCGTCCGCGGCGGAGAAAAATGACAGCCACTTACTTGATTTGCCATTCATGGTCGCTCTCTCTCGACGTTTGACGATTGTTTCACTGGCATGTGCGCTCACGCTCGCGCTCGCTTTCCTTGATGATTTTGACGTGTTACGCTGAATTTACGCTCAGCCAAAGGTTTCGTCCCCGCGCTCACACCACCGCACGATCATGACCCACAGGTGAGTGCACCTACTAATAAGAACAGACCACGCCCCCCTCCTGTGACGCCACCAATCACTGTGAAAGTGGCAAAGGAGGAACCACCAAACTCTTTGGGGGTCCGCATGTCTAAAACATTCTTAGATTGCCCTCGACATCTGTCAGTGATTGGAATTGGAGTGCAGAGTCAAGTTTAAGAAACATTTTTTTAATTCAGGTAAAAAAAAAACCCAAAATGAATAAAAAATTCCAACGCAAATTGGTTTGGACGTGATTTTCATCTGGCGAAAGTCGTTCGATTGCACTAAAATGACAAACGTGGTGAAAAAAAAAAGCAAATGGACTTGACTTGTTGCTTCAGTCGACTTTTTTTTTTTTTTTTTAATGACCCTTGCGCTTGAAGCTTGTCCGCCATCTGCGGAACCTTTGAGGTGACGCCTCGTTCCCTCAGGCCCGTTGTTTGAGCTGTAATGCTCCATTTTGAAAATGAGCATCAAAAAGCACGACTTCTTTCTTTGTGCATGCAGAGTCACTCTTCTACTTTGTTGTTTTTTTTCTTTGCCTTTTGGAGATTGACTTGATTTCTACAAGACCCTCCCTCGTGTTGGCGTCCGTCGTTTGGCCCTTTTTCTTCATTTCCGTAATTGCCATTTTGCACGCCCTCCCCACTCCCCCCCAAAAAAGAGAAAAGAAAGTGGAATTCAAATGAGTCCCCCAATTGTTTAGATGAGGTGAATGTTGTTCTCGACGTGGCTTGTGTGTGCGTGTGCGTGTGCGTGCGCGCACGCGCGGCATCGATTGGTCACCGTGTGAGTCTTGCGCTACCTGCTCACGGTGGAGATTAGCCAGAAAGTCATCTAATCACTTGGGAGCCTCACTTTGGCTTTTGCGTTCTTTTGCTGCCTTGGCTGACTTTTATTAGCGGTGAGAATGACAATTAGGATGCGTTATGGGGACAAAGACATTGAAGTTTGGCACCAAGAAAACTTGTCGGCAAGCCCTGCGACTTGAACAAATGTGCGGATAAAAAAAGAAATGAATGAAAAGCCTGAGCTGAAGGCCCGATCGCAGAGCGCTGACGACGTTTGCAACGGGGGGGGGGGGGGTCTTTTTTGGGTGGCATTCGTTTGCGTTTTCAATTCCCCATTAGCGCCATCAAAGATGAGCCACAATTTCACTTGACGTTGACACGGAACGCTTTTATTCTGTGACACCACGACTGGGCGCCAGCGCCAGCCCATCAAAGATTTCGAGCCCTTTTTTTTTAAATTTATTTTTTATTATTATTGTAAATGCTTTTTAGGGTTAACTTGGACCTCCAAATGACTGACAGCGTGTTGTAATGCGCTTTTTTTTTTTTCCCCAACCTGTAATTGTTCTTAACTTGGGAGCAGGTTTCCGTTTTTGATGGCTCGCTGTCAGCGTGGCGTCGTTTAGCACAAGGGCGGCGTGATTACGATTGCGTTGCGGGCAAATGAGGCCGGGGCCGTGATTGACGCTTTTGCACAATGTGGAAGAAGATTATGTTAAAAACTGTAATTGTGGTTCAAATGGCAAGTGCGAACTGCTGAATTGCTTCCAAATTTATAACGGCACAAAAGGTAGCATTTTAATTCACGCAAACCTGGAACTTACCATCTTAGCATTTTCCAACTCCTCTTACCTTTATTTCAAGGCCACAATTTCCGTAGTATTCAATTTCCTCTTGTGTTTACTTGCACTTACTTTTGTAATGACTATGACGCACTTCAAGTGGGCATTTTTGAAATGTTTTTTATTTTAAATATCACACTTGCCAAGGCAAAAAAAAAATGGTGGTGGTTGTGCTTATTTTTGAGCATCCGGACTCCTCGGAAAATACAAAAAGAAAAGAAGAAAGGAACTTCAGCAAAAAGTTGACTGTGCTCCTACATTGTGCGCAGCTTCGTGAGCGAGTCGGAACAGGACAAGTTGGAGTGGATAGAAGCCATTCGGGAAAGCATCGCCGAGACGCTGTGCGACTACGAGGTGGCGGAGAAGATCTGGTTCAACGAGGCCAACCGGCGCTGCGCCGACTGTCACGCCGCCGACCCCGAATGGGCGTCGGTCAACCTGGGCGTGGTCATCTGTAAGAAGTGCGAGAGTAAGTGAAATGGAACTCGGCCCACGAAAAATGAGGAGGTTCATTTCATTTTGACTTTGTCTACATGAGACTCAACTATATATATATATAAATTATTTATTACATAATTTAAAAAGCGATTCTTTTTTCAATGTTTCCTTCCCATCTATTTTTACCATCAATTAATCAACAATGTCGTAACTTTTGCTCCCGATCCAGCGCCGGCTCATCAAATTGAATGTCTTGTCTCGATCGAAGCGGCGCGCTTGTCTCCGCTCCTCCCTCCCTTCCTCCTTATCGCTCCATGCCTGCGAGCCATGACTTTTAATGCGATTCCTCACCTCACCTTTGCAAAGCCTGTGTAATTGCTCGCCATCAGATATCCTACATCCCTCCTCAAACAGCCTTAAATGATTTCATTTGCTGGAGTGTTTAATATTACATTTGGTGGACACGCTTGGCGAGAGAGGACGCTCTCCTCGCGCGGCGCTCCCCTTTAAATTAGGCGGCGGTCCATCTGGAATAGCGATGACTTGCCGCACTTCTAATTAGCACTCTGATGTCACGGACAATAAAGAGAAATGCTGAACAAGAGGAAGAGGGAAAAAGTAATGAGAAAGCTAATGGTAGAAATGATCCCCGGCTGTTTTTTTTTTTTTCCTCCTCTCGTCTTCTCCCCGCAAGACCCAATTAATTTTAACCGTCTGATCTGGAGAACTTTTATGCCATCACATTTTCATTAGTTGCGTTGCCGGAAAAGGGATTTTTTTTTTTAAGTCGGCAAGGGTCCATTTTGTGCGGCCGGATAACTTTGGCTTCCTTGCCAACCTCGTGAAAAGTCCTAAAAGAAATTGAATAGTGTGGCCTCTTTTCTTTAGCCATATATTTCAAATAAAATGCATCATTGAAAGATGGCACAAAACTGCTGAGAAGCAATCCAACGTTAAGTGCAACAAGTCATTTTTTCGTGTTTGACGTTGGTACGTTTGTGCCGCCTTTGATAGGAATTCCCCTCGCATCTCTCTGCATCGTCACGAGTGCCCCATCCGTCGCAATCCAATCAAGCCACCATTTGGATTTGTATCCATCTTAAGTCGTGAATCTGTCCACGCCTCTGGAGTTGACAAATTTCGCAACTCCTCATGCACTTCAACGAAGTGTCAACGGTTCAGCTCGTGTTTGTGTACTCGGAGGTTGCGTTTGCAGGGGTGACTTGGCTTGAAATTTGTCACGTATGACGGCGTCTCTCAGCAAAGTTGACGGCTAAGTTGCCATTTAAATTGGGCCGACACCCGAAGCCTCCCCGACTCGCCTTCTGCGTCTGAGAAGCTCAGTCTTGAGGTTGGACTTGCTCTCAAGTGATGTCGCTCGGTTTTTCAAAATATTTCTTGACAAGTCAACATTTTCCAAATGTGGAATGACTCCAATATCAAATTTAGCACAAAAAGCCAAGTGGCCATTTTATGACCGACGACCTTCCCTTGGTTGCGTCGGCTCCAATAACGATATCCCTCTCTACGTGTTAGTGCCATTTTTTTCTTTTCTCCATACCGGTAACAAAAGGTTCTCCGTCGGCATAGCGAGGGTTGGACAATTCCGCCGAAGGAAGGAGAGTCACCAGAGTCGCCGGCAAAGTTTTTAATTGGGGGTGAAATGTGTGGCAGCTTGGCCTTTTTGTGGGTGAGCCGCTGTGATGGGAATGCCCTTTTTGTCTTCTGTTGTGGTTCACCGGGGAAAGCGGAAGACATTTGGCTGTTCAGATGCTCGGATCGCACAGCAACAACACACTTGCGCTCGCTCGGTTGCCTCGACAACAAGCCATTGGATGCTTGTCGCTTGGCTGAAGGAAGCGTCAATGCTGGGCTTTTTATTATCTATATCTCTCATCTGTGGCGTTCATGTATAACATGAGCTGCAGACATTCATAAAAAGCATGCAAATATCCGCAGAATATGCACACTTCCATCCCACAACATATACAAGTGGAAGGAAACACTCCGAATGTCTGTCCGCGGTACAGAGGGGAAATAAATAAAAACGCTGCCATGGTAAAAAAAAATAGCGCAGTGATAAAAGTACTGTAACAAGAAAAGTGTAATGTGAAACGAAATTCAGCATTGGTCAGTATTGAAGTCCAGTAGTGGTGTGTTTTGCATTCGAGGACTGCCCGTTTGTAGGCCTGACCGGAGGCATCGGCCTGCGACGCTTCTGCATTTTAACGCCGGTCATGTTCTTTGAAGAGTGAGATGATTTATTGAATTTTTTTTTAAACTTAGTCCTTGGTGGAAACATTTCCGAAGCAACGATTGATCTCGCCGTTAGCAGGCCTTGCTAATTATCGCCGTCCGCTTTGCACGTTGTCGTTTTTGGGACGCGTCCAATTTGCGTCACGACAGGCTACTTGCTCTGCTTGCGACAAATGCGCCGTCGCTCGCCGGACAATAATGTCTCATGTATGATTCGCGGAGCTCGCTCTCGCCCTCGCCCTCGCAAGCCTCACCCAAATAAACAAACGCAATCAATTACTCGTGATTCATTCGCAAATGAATGGCGCCTCGTTCGTTTCCAATCAAGGCGCGCCGAGGGGACTAAACGGGTCTTTTTCTCGTTCTCGCGCAGGGCAGCACCGCTCGCTCGGCCCGAGCATCTCCAAAGTGCGCAGTTTGAAGCTGGACACCGGCGTCTGGAGCAACGAGCTCGTGGAGGTACGCCGCCGCCTCGGCTTCGAGATGGCAACAAAAACAGCGAAAGACCCGAAAAATGAAAATGTTGCACCGTCCGACGTTCTTTCTTTTGTTTTGCTGCAGCAAACAGATGAAAACGTTTGACTGCGATTTCTAATTTTGGAAAAGCATGTCGTCGGCCACGGCCGAAACGCTTGTACTCGCAAAGTCGCCCAAAACAGCACGTTTGGGTCACATGACGTCGTCGTTTCAACCCCTGAGATTGGTCAAAAATGGGAAAAATTAAATCAATGAATTCCCACAATTTGAGAGCTTATAGATTTGCAAAATTGACAGACAAGGAATAAACCAAATACATTTTCCGGGTGTGTGAGCTCCCTCTAGTGGCGGTTCAGTGACAAAGACTCACAATCAGCCTTTTTGATTTCCTTTTTTCTTTTTCATGAATACTTGAGCCCACCACATTATTGTATTTCAATTTTGCTGATCATTGCGCTACTTGAAGTGCAAACAATTTGTGCAAAAAGTGGCCAACTCTGGCAACATTTTGACAACGGTTGTTGTTGTTGACCTGCTCAGCTCTTCTTGGAAGTGGGCAACCAGAAGGCCAACAGCTTCTGGGCCGCCCAACTCCCGGCGGAGGAGGAGCTCCACGCCGGCGCCTCGGACGAGCAGCGTGCCACTTTCACGCGCAGAAAATACCGCGAGAGGAAGTACCGCCGCGTCCTCGAGGGCCTCCACGACTCGGAGCGGCTCAACAAGGTAAAGTGTTTTCGAGTCGCGAGGGCGGAGAACCTCGGCTTGGCCTCGAGGATTCGACGGCGACCTTTTGAGGCTTTCGTATTGAACGCGATTGGATTTCAAAGACGTGCCGCGACGAATCTGACATCCGATTCCGCTTTGAACATCACGTCCTCGAAGCTCATTTATCCAGATGCCAGTCAAATTGTACCCGTTGACCAAGTTTAAACGCGGAACGTTCCCAAATAGTCCAAATGGGCCAACATGCTTCCGTTCCAGAAAGACGCAAAAATCGGTTGGCTGTAAATGCTTTGAAAAAAGACACTTAAACTGGACGGGCTCGGCGTTGCACAAGCGCTTGCAAATCGCCCCAAAAGATCAGAGAAAATCGCAAGCCGTCTTTGTCAAAGAGAAATCTCAGCGACGCTAATTTCAGGCGACATCCCGTCTTATTTGTGCGTCTTTTCTATTTAGCGCGCCACAAACGCTTCCTCCGTGGGGAGCGGCGCCGAGTACAAAGACGACGCGCGAGACGTTTATGCTTCCGTGCGGTCAACTTGGATCGCGGCTGACGCTTTGGAGTGTCACTTTAAAATCAAAAGAAATGCACGGGATTTCCGTCTCATGGCATTCGTCGGCCGCTTTCATCGACGTTCTCAAACTGATCACCTCAGGACATTTCGACAACAATCGGAATTAGAATAAAAACGATTTTTAGTCTTAATTTATATGACACCACATGGGACGCGCTTTGCTGTTGTGAATTGCGCGATAGAAATAAAACAACATTAACGCCAAACACTTCAAATGTATGGCAAGTCAGTTCAATAAAGTTTCAGAAAGATTAAATGCAAACTTCTTGTCTTGAAAAGTTAAACACAACCAAACTGCTCCTAAAAAAAAAAAATCTGCATTCGAACCATTTAAGTCAGTGATTCTTTCATGTACCACTAGGGGGCATATGACACGAGCTTAATGCTAACATTGAATGTGAAACGCCATCCATAGGCTAATGGAAATTAGCATTGACGCAATGATTTTGGCTCGTTAACACACGTGGAGCGACTCCGTCTTCTTCTTCTCGAAATCAGAATTTGCCAATATGCTGAGGAGAGCCTTTTTCAAAATTGTTGATCACAAATCTAAAGTTGATGACATCAATGCTACCGATTAAATGCCCGTTCTTCAAATGCCCTTTATTGTCATTATAAAGTCAGAATGAATAAAAGAACGAAATAAAAATAGAACCGGAATGGAGTCGGCCAAGTTAGTCTTTTGTTTTGAAATTTCAATGCCAGACTTGTGCTTTTTGCCCGCTTCCTGGCCTATTCCCTCGGTCCCCATTAGGAGCTCATCTGCCGGCGACCTCCGCTGAGTCTCGGCAGGCTGCGTGACCTCCGGAAGGATTTCCTTGTCATTACGCTCACACGCGCGCGCGCGCGCACACAAAATCCCTCGGCGGTAATTGCCATGACACGCAAGGTCATCGAGCAGAGATGGGACAGACCAGACAAATGCTCAAGCCGCCCCTTGAGGTGTTTTGTGACCACTCCTTTCACGGACAACCAGACGAGAGACGAGCGGTCACTCGAAATTTCAGCATTCATTGAAGATGAACGTGAGCAACATAAAGCAAATTAAATCGCCCCCAAGTTGGCCTCCGCTAGCTCATTCCATGCAAAATGCTCCTCCGTCGTGTCTCCAGCTTGTTCCGGGGATCTCTCGCTGCGGCGGCGCACCCGATTCGAACCGTCACGATCGTTTTGTGGCTTCTGCGGACCTCGCTGATGAGCCGATCATTTGAATCGGGTTTGTCGCCGCCTGAGACGAGCGGGAGAGCGGCCATTGACCAACAGGAATGAGGACCTCTCTTTTAGACCGACAAAAAAAAAAAAAGACCCCCAGAAATTGTTGACTAAGCAAACAATTGACCGCTTGTCGAAAGCCACTCGAGTTGAATTCACGCTTTTGCTTTTATGAACAGAAGCCAGAACTAGTCGACTTTTATGACTATTATTCTTGTAATACCGATCAAAAACAAAAAAGCCTGGAAAAAATATGAAATTGCAATCACAATATTGAGAAAAAAATTGCAATAATGTTTCAGGGCTAACTTTGGCGAGTTTTTTTTTTTTTTTTCTTCTTCTCATTAAGCCTTTTGTACGCCGCCTCGGACCTCCGGCGCGGCGCCGATCGATGCTGCTTCCTTACTCGGATGAAAGGGAAAAGGTTGCTCGTTCAGATCCACTTTGTTGCGGGTCATCGTCCGCCATCGTCCCGATTGATGGCACGAAAACGGAACGTTGTCCTCGGTCACGGCGCATTCTTGCCCCGCTTTTATCCCGCCTTTATTCTCGGCGCTGTGTCAAATGAAACCTTTTAACAAAGCGCTTTGTCTTTAGAAAAGTTTATCTATCTGGAAAAACAATTTGGTGAGACAAAAGAATTCTTGTTTTTTTTTTTCTTTCTTTTTGGACGGAAAAAGTCCCGATTTTTGTAGACCAAGACCAATCATTTCAAAACTCGGTCTCCTCAGACCACACATTGAGTTTCGGTTCGATGAAACCAATTTTGAACTTATTGGTCAGAACGCCCACCGGTAAGTAAGGAACAGTCCCAAATGGTCTGTCTTGGCATGACGCGAGTCTGCTCGGGAGAAAAAAAAAAAAAAAACAAGTCAGAACTGAACTTTATTTGGTACCATTTTATTTGAGCGGCGTTTGAATGGTCCATTGTGAACGCAGCCACATCCCAGGGTGTGCACACTTGTGCAAGCACATGATCGCCTTGTTTGATTGAAAGCCTTCTTGTTGTTTTTCTTCCGCTGAATGAATTGAAAAGAGGCGCGGCTTTATGTGCAAATTAGTTTTGCGAGCACAAATGAATTGGATTTGGATCTCGAGCGGGCGTCCGCGGGGACGAGGTGGCCGGATGCGAGACATCGGCTGGCGTGTGCGTGTGCGTGCAGGCGCTGTGTGCCGCCGTGGTGCTGCCCGATGTGGCGCGCACCATGGCGCTGGTGTTCAGCGGGGCAGACGTCATGTGCGCCACCGGGGACCCGACCTGCTCGGCGCCGTACCTTCTGGCCCAACGCGCCGGCCAAAGGCTGCAGATGGAGTTCCTGCATCAGAACAAGCTTTTGGGTAAATATTTTCTTTTTTTCGCCCTTCCGTGGCAAAGTCGCATTTCTCAAATTTCTCATTCTGTTCACCTTGGGAATGATTTTCAACATTGTGAAAATTCCCTCCAACCCAAATTTGCTTCCACATGTTTGTCGCTGTCATTTGAAAGCATTCCTCATCGCTTCGTTCCACGTCTTCCGGTGCCGTTCAAAATGGTTCCACGCTTCCATATTTTTGACTTTCTCCCGAAATGGCGTTTTTCCGCTTCAAGTGTGTCCCGGTGTCGGCGGTCCCCGAGCCACCTCAAATCTCCCGTTAATGTGCCAAACGAAGCACGCGGAGTCGCTGCGGCTCATTTGTAGGCCGGCCCCCCCGACGGGCCTCGTCCTCGCCGTCCTCATCGTCCTCCTCGTCCTCGTCGTCGCACCTCCACGCGCTCGCTTCGCAGCACCTCGGCACCTTGTTGCGTCTTCCTTTGCATATTCACATCCCGCTCGGAGGCAAAAGCGGGCCGCGTGATTTCGCGCTCCGGGGCGGCATCGTCCCTTTTAGTCAGAAGTTGCTGCTTGCGTTGTTCACGCCCAAATCTTGCATGGAATCTTTTTGTTTGGCTTTTTTTTGTTCCTACTGGACCTACCAACAAACAAACAAAGAAAATGTTCCGGATCAAAGATGCTCAGGCAAGGTGCCAGATGAAAATGTTTGTTTTGGCACAGCCAACATGTTTGTTGAAAGACTGCGTGAGACAAAAAGGCCGTCAAATGAGCAGCTTCCTTTGAAAGGAAAAGGACTTTTTTTTTTTTTCCGTGTGGGGTGGCAAAATGTGTGGTCCTCGCGATCTCCAATTGCGGCACTTTGAGATGTTTTGGATTGAAGTTTTGCCGACGACCATCTCGAATGCTACCCCACAAATTGCAAATATTAAACGCAATCAAATCCACATTCACACCCGCCACTTTTTATTTTTTTTTTAGTGCCTCTGGGTGGTTTTGTGTTGAAATCATACTCGCCCCTCCCCCTCTGCTTTTGCATGTTATCATTAGGCCTCCCCGCGCCTTACAAATGTGGCCAATTCTAGCGCCGTTCCGATTCTTGTGCGGCGTCTTCATTGCCCCGCCGTCCGCCACTTTGCAGCGGTTGCCACGGGCGACCAGATGGCTAATTGAGCACTCCATCACGTCAGCCTGCCTTCACCGGGGACGCGGAGGCCGCACTCTTCCACCGACGCCCCCGCAGACTTCAGAGTCCCGGCGCAAGCGAGGCCGGCCCGCGGGGGCTGTTTGGAAGCTTGTTACTGATTTTCATTCTGCCAACAGAAATGTTTGGGAAGGCGTGCAGATTACACGCGCGTCCGTCTCCACGGATTTGAAACGTAATCCCACCGCAAATGTTTCCTCCCTCTCATTTTTGCCATTCCGATTTCATTTTTTTTCCTTCCATGTCAAGCCGTCAAGCGCGTATTGACAAACGATCCTCTGTCCCTTTTCGATAGTTGCTGACTGGGTGCGCGTGTGAATGGAAATGTCCTTGAGGATCAATACCGAATTAGTCATCGTGATTTACTGGGCTCGCAGATTTGCCGAGACTTGACGCGCGGTCGGACGACGCGTCCCCCTACATGGATGGCTTCCTGTACATCTCGGCGGGCCACGGCAGGACGTCGTCGGATCGGCGCAGAGGAGACGGTGAGTGGCCGCGTGCCGACGCGTCCCATCGATCCGTCGGCGAGGCCTCCGTCGAGTGCGCGCCAGTCAGGCGTCCGCTCCGGTTAAGCGCTCATCCGTCAATCAGCGTCAGCCCGGCAGCTGTCAAACCCGCCGCCGTTTAATCCCGACGCCGAACACTCGGGTCGCAACAATCGATGAGCGTCCTCCCGGACGGCGACAGAAGCTGCCGACGCTCGCCGGCGGCCGTTGTTGCCCATTCAAAGTCGATTTGTACATTGCGGTCGGGCTGAACAAGAAATCGAAATCAAATCGACATCGTCGAGTCATCTCGTAGTTTGGCATTTGAAATCGCACAAGTTGCCATTTGGGCGGAGAAAAACAAAACCACATTTTGGCTTCGTTTTTGAGTTTTATTGGAAATGAATTTGGTGGGATGCACGTTTGCATGTGCGTTTCATGAGCATCGGCGTTCATCTTGTCTTGTGTAAAATAAGTTTTTGGGATAAAAACTCTCACCTAAATTTGACATGATTGTGAATGAAACGTGTCGAACAAAAACCGAGAACATGAAAACGGGGACGGCTCGACGCTTCTAATCCGCGGGATCGTCCAAATTGGATGGCTTGCTTCCGAATGCGACCGACCTGAAAAAGTCTCGCGTACGAGCGCAACTTTTCCCTCCCAAGGTAGTTTAAGAAGTGGCTGCCACTTCTTGGCCTCCGCTTGCCTCCCAGCTGGCTCAATCATGGCCGTCGTTCTGCTCGGCGCTGGTGCCGCCCTCTGCAAACAGCCGGAGTGTCCCTCGGGCTGCCGGCTAATTGGGAGCGGGAGCGCGCTCGGAAGCTGCCTTCGGCGGTGGAGGGCGAGCGCGTGGGTGGCAAATGTGGCAAAACGGAGGGAACATGACATGTTGCGCGCGGACCACCTGTGGTCACGGAATCCAAAATGGCAAATACGGTGGCGTCGCGTCGCGTCGACGCCCAACACATTCAAGCGGCACGAGCGTTCATCGTCATGTCGGCTCGCGCTGAACCAAAGCCGTTGAGTGCGTGTGGACTGTGACAAAATGAAGGTCAACCAAAGAACTACTTTTGGTTTGGATTTTTCGATTTGGTCCCTCGGAGCTCTGAAATTTGATTGGAAATTGGAGGGGAAAAAAACAAGCTAACAAAACAGCCTCCCGATGTTTCCGAATTGCGTCCAAAAATGTCGCGTCCTTTTCTACTTTGCGGTGTGTGTTTTCTTGAACGCTCTTTTATTTATTTATTTAAAAATTTTTTTTTTTTTTTAATTTAATTAATTTTCTTGCGCTTTGCAACAAGAAAACGACTTTTGGGAAACCTTTATATAGTTGAGACGACATCCAACTTAATCCATTTTTAAAAGGTATATGCGAAGGTGACTAACAGGAAAATCACAACAAATCCAGTTGATGGTGATGATGTCTGTTGTAGTACCGGGACTGACCTGTGGGTGGCAATTTGGTGCCACCTGAGCGTAAAAAAAGAAATGGAAACTTGCCAACTCTTGTTCTTGTTGAATGTGATGTTGCAAAATGTCTCAACACAATCAGGATCTCCTCCAGTCGAACCAGTTAAACATTTACCATTGCCGGCGACGGCCGTTTTCAGGATCACTCGGAACCACGGGACTATCTGTAACCTCTTTGAGGAATTTGAGAATCGAGCGTTTGCTGACTTTGAAGGGAAGAGACGAATAGAAGCTCACATTTGACCCGATTATCGTGACGCGCGCATGCCAATTCACATTTAGGACCGCCGGCCACGAGCGTTTCCCGAGTTGATCGGGAAGGAAAAAATGGTTCTTTTCGAGACGTGATCGTCGGGCCGGCAACGCTCTTGTCCGGCCTGATTGTCGTTATGTTTGTACCTTGCAGTTTTTCCTTCCTCTTGCCGACGCTTGAATTCAGGCAGAATTTAACGTCCTTCATCAGACGAGGTCGAGCTGTTGGGAAATCAAGCGTGCCTCTTTAGACGACGGCGGCGGCGGGAGACTCGTGATTATTACAAATTTGGTTATTAGAATGGGGACGGAGGGAGCGCCGTCAAAATGAGCACTTGGAGACAAAAAAAATCAATAAAAGGACGCGCCATTTTTGACCAAAGCACATCGGAATATCGCACGTCGTCTGTCCGTACGGCACGGCCGACTGCGTCTCGATAGCCGCCGATGCCACCGGCGTTTTATTCTTAAAGGTGGGAGTGTTAAAATTTGCAACATTTTCATGCAAATGGGAAGCAGCCAACATTAATGGTTAAAAAACAAAACAAAACATTGTCAAGAATCAAGAAAATTCCCCCCCAAAAAAATCCATCAATAATATTTTGAGAAATGTCATCTTTGGGTCAAAGATTGTCTTTTTTTTCATTTTTGATTGAATGTTTCATTTTTTAGATGACCGTTTCATTTTAAAAAGAAAAGTGTTCGCAATTTTCAAGGGGCAATTCTTCCCCCCCCCCAAAAAAATGAAGAGTATATGTTTAAGATTAACGTTGCGATAAAAGTGTTCTCATTTTGAAATGAACGCAATTGTCCATTTCTAGACCATTCGAATGTTCAAAGTTGTAAAATTGAAAGAATCAAGTTGTCAACTAAAAAGGTTTTCAAATGTCGCAGTCCTGCACGCCTGGCGATGATGATGACTTTCCTGCGGCTGCCGTTTGTTTGTTTTAGTCTCAAAGAACAATGTTATTAATAAATGTATTCATTTTATTTTTGCTTTGCAAGCCCGCGGCAAGTCGCCACGTTGCACTTTTAGGCGTGAAAGTGAGACGCGGTGCGTCCTTGTGCTCGTGGCGTGCTTTTCCTCGAAAACGTGGCTTTTATTGGGACGCCATCCGCTCGTTCACAAGCGCCGGCCGGCCGCGCGCAGTCGGCGGCCGCCATTTGCATATTCATGAGCCGCATCCAGTGGAAAGTTTGGGGCGGCGGGCGCTCCTCGCCTCGCGTCGCGTTTGTTTTTCTCTGTGTGAACGTGTTTGTTTGCAGCACAACAAAGCGCCAAAGAAGCAGATGGCATGGTGACTTTGAAAATCCAAAATTAGCTATGTTTGCCTGAACTTGATTCTCATTGGATGTGTAATTCGCCCAGTCAGACGCTCGTAAAAGACAACGCGGGTTTGATATGGAAGCAAGAGGCGTCCATTCAAAAGTCGATTTTTTTTTTTGGGCCACGGTGGCTTTGGAAAGTCATTTTGATTTTCAAGGTAGAACGCCGCAAAGCTCAAATGATCAAGGTGTGTTTCCGACATTCAATTACAGCATGACACCAAAGTCATATTTGTTTCGATTTTTTTTTTTTTTTTACTGCGGTCGCGAACGAGACACTCGGCGAAGCGTCGAGCGGGCAAATGATCCTCAAGGAAGTTGCATGACGGTTTGTTGCGATCGTGTTTTTGCAGAGACGCAGCGTCGCTGGTGCACGCTGGAAGGCGGCTTCCTGACGTACTACGAGAGCGCGCAAAGCTTGACGGCGGTCGGCAGAGTGGCCGTCACCGACGTGGTCAGCCTGGCCATCGGCGACGCCGAGACGATGACGGGAGCTGGGTAAAAATGAAATTAAAAAACGCATATACATATATTTCAAATTTCCCCATTGTGGGACTAATAAAGGACATCTTTACATCTTTATATTTTTCCATATATTCCGTAATCCCTCGCTATATATATTGCATTTCCAATAAGGAAGGACGCCGAGAGTTTCATCCGGGTGTCGATCATCTTTTATCTCTGAACGAGCATGTTGAGCATTCTGCACCGTGAAACACAAACGCAAATTGTAATCGTCATTTACCAAATCCTTCACACAACGCTCCCATCAACTCAAATGACACCATTTCAATTTGCCAGCCAACTCATCATTAACATTTTTTATATATTTCACATTTTATACACGACCGTACCTCATTCGGCTCTCCAAAGGGCGCCAGTTAACAGTTCCGACATTCTGCTATCATGTCGAATAAGGAAAAATCACAATGTCCATTCTTTCTCAAAACAATCAAATGAATGCTCCATACATGAGTGTGTGTTCATATAGATGGCTTTTTTTTTTTTTTTTTTTACCGCTCCTCCGTCAACATATGGGCACACGTCTCCAAGTGAAGCAACCCGGAAGTTGAATAACAACAACAACAAAAAAAACACTCTTAAAACGAACGCAGCAATGCCACAAGGTGGCACTGCAGGACCACAACTTCCCATCGACGCGCACAAACAAAGCACAACCATGCATCATATTAAATGCATTGTAGGATAATCCAAAAAATAATAAAGCTGACTACTTTGCGGATTTCACCTATCGCGGGTTATTTTTGGAACGCATCACCCGCGATAAATGAGGGATTACTGTGTATGTATATTTATATATATATATATGGATCTCGATCATTGCACCACTTTTACAATATTTGTGCTATTTTTGATTGCTTTGCTTGCACACCCCAGGTTGGCTTGTTTGGCCTTATGAAGGAACATTGTGGCCCATTTATGGCCCGCGGGCCATGCTTTGGCCAACCTGCTCCTCCGACCTGACGTACATTCTCATTGATTGATTTCCACTTTGCAAACTCAGCGTTGGCACTTGGAAGCATTTCTTCTCATTTGTTGGACTGCAGCAGAATTGACTGCCCATGTAAATCACAAGTTGCCCCCCCCCCCGCGTCTCCCACCCCTCCCAAGTAGACAGACTTGGGTGTCATTTTCCCTCCGTGCCACGCTTGTCACATTAGCATATTTGTCGCTGGCGCATGATTCACTTGAAGCTGACCTATCGGTGCTTTATGAGTGTCGTATTTCCCGTTTACTTTGGCAAAACAACCCCGCCCCGCCCCCCCTGCCCAAGAAAACAGCCCCGCCCCCCTTCAACCGCACTGCCGTTCAGTTACAAAGTTGCTTGAGGATCAAACTTTTTTTCTTCTTCTTCTCCTGGTGCCGCAAGTACTCTTACTTTTGCACTTGCGATGTGGAGAAGTACAAAAAAAGAAAGTTTTGCTTTCTCAACCTAAACATTGCAAGCAGCGTGCTGCTCCTTGTGGTGCGCTCGCTTCCACCGCCAGAAAATCGTGCAACACGACAAAGAAAACTTTCACGACAAAGTGACACCACTGTGAAAACCGCAAAAATGGTGCTTGTCATTTTTTGCAGAGGATAAAGAATATTGGAGTCTTGTAATATTGGCTTGTCTTCATTGTTTTCTGGTTCGTTTGACAGTAAACAGCAACTGGGAGCGTCAAGAAAGCTCAGTCTTTTATTTTTTTTAATTGTTCACAATTTGTCACCATCTCCACCTATTTTGCTCCCAGTTGAAGCGACCACTCGCGTTTTAACGACTCGTCACATGTGCAACACTGATGGGGAAAAATACAAATTCGAATTCCTTACACGTCGTTTTGTCATCACAATACTTGCTTGTGTGCAAATTTGCTCTTGTCTTTGAATTTTTAGAATCAATTTTATTCCCGACGCTTTTTTGTGCGGCAAACACAAAGTTGGAAGTCAGCGATGCCAAAAAGTAGAAATGTTTGAAGATAAGAGATGAGAAATTGGCTCAAAGTTGAAGTACGGTGGGTGTGAGAGAAGGAATAAAAAAAAAAAAAACAGGTGTACTGTACTTGAGTACAAAAATCTAATTTTCACATCTAACCAAAACCTGTTCAGGTCACTTGAAAACATTTTTTTTTTGTGTGTGTCTTCGAAACGATTATTTCATCGAAAGGAGCGAGCTTTGCGTCGAGATTTGCCCGTAATTGAGCACGGGAAGAGGTTTCTAATTTCCTCTTGCTGCCACAAGATGGCAGCAAGTCACCACGAGAAGCTCCTCAATTCATTTCGAAATAGTTCATCGGCACCGACATGTCCAAGCCACGCCTTTTTCGTTACACGTTCACGCGTATCAAAACATATCATGGCCAATAGGAAAGTAGTAATTGGTTTTTTTTCTTGCAGAATATTAACGTATGCAAATCGCCATGAGGTGTCACATTAAAGTCGGATCCTCCCATGAATGTTACAAATCCACTTCAGAGGGACCAATGCATGCTGATACGTTTTTTTTTTCTCTTCTCCTGTTGCCACAAAGCAGCCACTTTTTTTTTTTTTTTTTTTAAAAGCCGTCCATTCTGACCTTGAGACTCTTTCCAAGTCTTGCAAGGCGACCCATTTTTTTCCCTCGCACTCGATTTTTCACGGCGTCACCAGCCGACGACAAAAGGGAACCGGCGCAAATTTCTTTCTGGAAGGACACGATGGGCAAAAGTATTGGGACGGTTCCGGGGACCAAAAGGTCAACTGACCAACGGGGAATTGAACACGCAAGAATTTCAAATGGGAGCAAATGAGCTTTTCAAAATTTGTTGCTTTTCTAGCCTCAAAATGTTTTTTTTCTTTTGGTTTTTCCGTTGCGTCGTCTCCGTTGTGCGGTTGCGTCCGTCCGTCCGCGATGGCAGCGTTTGACCGTCGCGGCCCTTCAGGATCCTCACGAGCGTCGGCGCACCTGCTGAGGAGGCGGCGGCGGCGCCGGGTCGCGTCGGGGCCACGTAAACACAGAACGGGCCGACGCGCCGCACTCCCACCGGCCGCCGCTCGCCAGTTAACTGGAGTTCGGCCTTTGCGAGTGGGCAGCGAGCGCAGGTGCAACAAAGAAGCTTTTTGCCGCTGATTGCTTCCATCCAGCGAGTCTCAAACATGACATGGGAGCATGGCTTCCTTTTTTTTTTTTCGAACTGCGGCCGCCGTAGCGATATATCGCTTGCACAAAATCAGAAATTGCGAATGACACATAATATGCGCATAAAATACAAGTTCATTCCTCAGATGTTGACGAAACATATGGAGCAGATGGCTAAGCAACAAATGAGCATTTTTGTCCTCTCCAAAGAAAACATTTTGCCCATAAATGAGACGGAATATGTGCGCAAAAATACAAAGGAAGCAGTTTGGGAAGCGACACATTTGGACATTTATCGGCCACAAAGAAATATTTTCTTGTCATGAGTTGATTATTTGTTGCCATACGCGCATATATCGTCGCTGTCGGGCAGAATCCTCGTCATGTCAAAAATAAATTTAAAAAAGTCAGCGTGTTGAGTTGTGAGGCGTCGCTTGGTTCAAGTTGGATGATATCCTTTTTTGTTCTTGCACCCTCGCGTCAACGGAACGCTCGCTCAAAACAAACAAAAAAAAAACCACATTCCATTGCCCATTTACCGCTGGCGTTGATGACGCTACAAACACAAAGCCATCGGCATCCGACCACTTCAAAGATCACGGCGTGCAAAAATGCTTTTGCAAACATTCTCACAAACGCCTTCCGAAAGGTCCAAAGCCGCGAGTGAGGCAAGAAATAAAACAATGAGCCAACCAAAGCCGTCAAGCGAGCAAACCTTCAGATTTTCAAAAAAAAAAAAAGAAACGAGACCTTAAATCGAGGCAATTTATTGCGCCACACAACTTCCGCTGCACGAGGAAGCTGACGTCGTTTTGCCGCACTTCTCAAACAAGAGTTGCCTTTAAATTGGCTAGAATTGTCTCAAAATTAGGAGGCAGCGACGGGCCATCACTGTCGTGGCAAAAATTTAAAAAAAAATAATAATAATAATTTGACAGTGTATTTTTTTTTATTTTTTAGCAAATCGATAGTGTTTTCCCATTTCATGCGCCACATGCACAGATCAGCGCTTTAATTGAGCCTATCAAGTTGCGGTGCAACAATGAGCTCAATTTGGATCAAACGTTGCAAATTGTTGTCTTTTCAGCCCGTCAACACGAAATATTCTTCACTTTTTTTCGTTGTCCACGAAAGCCGAAATGTGAATCAAATGAAAATATTTGCATTCGTCTCAAGTCAAAGGAAGTCAAAGCTTCTTTTGTTTGGACCAAAGCAGGAAGAAAATTGGAATCACTTTGTCCGTTTGAAATGTCGTCTTGATTTTGATGAAAATCCAAATCATCGTCGACAAACGAATTCAGCTGAAGTGATTCCTCAACATTTTAGACAAAGTGCTGCCCGCACCAGTGACCTGCATTCCTGTTTTTGCATCAAGTAGAAGCTCCAACGTCGTGGCTTTGGGCCGGTTGTCACGGTAACAGAAAGAGGAGTTGCCGTCGGGCCAGCACGAGTTGGTCGGGGTTAACCTCGTCTCCGTTCCTAAACGTCACTTGCGGCCGGCGCGTTCCATTGCAAAAGTCGCAAAGTTTTGCGTTTGCCTTTTGTCCGGCAGGGCCGTGTTCACCGTGGACTTGTACCTGCGGTCGGCGCGGACGCTCGTCATCGGCGCCGAGACGCAGGAAACGCGCCGCGATTGGATCCGGGCGCTGACTAAGGTCAGACGCGTTTCTTATTTATCGCTTTCTTTTGATGTCTTGATTTCTTTTGGGGAGCGCTGACTCGCCACGCCAGTCCAAGTTGGATGGCGGGAGGCACGCGCTTCTCCGTCTGCGTCCGGGAAAGCCGCGGACGTGTCGTCGGCTCAACTTTTGTTTTTGCCGCCAGAGTTTGGTGCCGCCCGGAGCGGAAGTTCTGCTGCGGGAGGAGAGCCGGCTGATTGGCCGACTCCTCTACAAGGAAGGTCACGACCTCTACCACTGGAGGACGGGCTGGTTCGTCCTGGCCGGGTCCGTCCTGCGCTTCGGGCCCGCCGACGGCGAGGGAGACGAGCAAGCGCTTCGTCTCAAACAGCTGCGGGAGCTCGGTAAGCTTCTGGCGCCGTTCTCCAAACGTGTTGGGAACGACGACGCCACGCGCCTTGGTCCAATTTTTGTAGTTTACATTTTGAGTCGCATCGTTCCAAATTCAATGTTTCAAAAATGCAACCGTTCTGTTCCCGTTTGAATTTCGAAACACGCCGCTCCTTCAATTTTCATTTCAGCATTTTGGCCAAAAAAGAAGAAGAAAAAAAAAAGTTTTCACATCACTGAGCCTTTTGAAATTTAAATCACCACGGCAACAATTTCCAACATGCCCAAAAATGCTGACGTCCCACCGACGAAATGGTTTCCGTATTATCCAACGTCAAGGTTTTTTCTTAAATTTTTTTCCCGTTTGCGAGAAATGTTTTGTCGTTCTTGGTTTTGCGTGAGGCAGATGGCAGTTTGAGAAGCACGAGCGACGGTCATCGTCGAGCCGAAATGGCCGCGGGCAAACGCTCCCCTGCGAGACGGCTTAAGTGGAGCTTTTAATCGGCCGCAAATGAGATTTGTTTCGTGGCCTCATCGGCTTACGTTTTCGGAGACTCGGTGATTAACCGGGCCGACTCTCTGATGACTTTTCTACATTTTGTTGGCGACAAACAACCGCGAGGAACCGATCCGGACGCGCCCAATGGAAAAAGAAAAAAAGGGCGTCGCATTGAAAGAAGCCATTTGGGCATTTTGGAAAGAGTCAGTCCCAAAAAAAACCCCCCAAAAAAAAGGAAAGAGTCAGTCCCAAAAAAAAACCCAAAACTTGCTGACTTGCTTGACGGGTCAATTGTTGCCCTCTCACAGCCGTCAGCGACCACACCGAAGGCGACGACCACATCCGAGTGCTGCTGATGGTGGAGAGCGCCAGGTACGTCCGCTCAGCTTCGCTCGCTTGCCCTTGTCATGCCCGTTGCGAGCTGGAAAGAAAAAAAACAAAGGATCCACATTCAATCGAGTTTCTTTTTCTGCTGATGACCAAAGAAGCATTTGAATTGGAACATCAAATATTTTGCAGAACCATTTACATCCACGGGTTCAACACGACGGACTTTGCGCTTTGGCTGTCGGCCATCACGCGGGCCGCCGGCACTGACGGCAAAGCGCTCGGCGACCAGCAGCTCACCAAAAACGGCGTCCCCATTGTGGTGGAGAGTTGCATCGCGTTTGTCACGCAGTACGGTGAGACGTCCGATGCCGTCCTTCGACGGCCGAGCGGGAATGTCCATTTGAGTCACGTGAGCCTTTTTTTGTTGTCGCGACAGGCCTGTGCCACGAGGCGCTCTACCAGCGGCCGGGCGATCCCGACGGGGTGGCCCGACTTTTGGAGGAGTTCACCGTGGACGCCCGCAATGTCAAATTGAGGGACAAAGAGCGCCACCTGGAGGACGTGACAGACACTCTGAAGAGCTTCCTATTGCGGGCGGACGACGCCTTGTTGACCAAGGAGCTCTATCCCTACTGGGTGTCGGCTTTGGGTATGTGGACGCTCGTACGACAGACGTAAAAAAAAAAAAAGGCAATTTGAGGTAGTCGGAGCGTTTGGTTTTCTTTTTTGGACTGTTTGTGACCATTTTGTTCCAAAATGAAAGCCAATAATTACAATTTGTCTTCAGGAGTCACATGGAGCATCAAAATCAATACGATCGGCGATGAGCGCCATTTGCAAATAGCGGCGGACCGCTGAAAAAAAACCCAAACAAGATCCATTGGAAATGTTTTCTCGCGTGTGCGTTGAAATAACAACGGCAAGATTGTTTTGGTGGCGTCGACCCACACGGCCCGTACGAGCTTCAACGCTGCCGTCGGAACGGTTCCGTCGCATCCGCCTCTTTTGCACGTCGACGCTTTGACTTTGTGTTTGAAGAGTGACGCCGAGGTCCGTTTCTTGCGCTCATCTAAGCGTGGCTTGTAAATATCAATCAAAACCTTTTGGCTTCCATCTTGAGCGCTTCATGCATCCGAATGAAACCAAATTGGATGTTGTGGCGACTGGATATCGAGATGAATGCGACAACTAGCGTCGGCCATTTTGGACTTATTTGTAGACTTTAGCAAAGATTCTCGCGGACCCGATCTGGCCCGCGATCCGCATGTTTGACTCGCGTGCTCTACAGCAAATAATGAAGATTGGACTTGCTTTTGCGCGTCTTTGGACCGATTTCTATTTTCCATCTCATTCAATTGACCACTTTTTCCTTTTTTGTCTCGGACTCTTGTGAAATTCTGCGCTTGAATCATTCAAGTTGGATTGAACCTTTGCACTTTTTTTTTTTGCCATTTCGCAATTTGCGAGTGAATCCTCATTTCAATCTGCATCCAAATGATAAATGTTTTTTTTTTTTTTGCCTTCTCTCCACGACGACGCGATGCGACCGAACAGGACTTTAGGACGGGCCTTTTTTTTAACTTGAGTTTTGCAAGAGTTGCAACTTGACGACGCGAGACTTCCTTGTGGCTTGCTCATGTGACTTTCTGCCACGTCGGGCGTACGACGACTTTGTTTTGTTTGTGGTTTTTGTTTTTTAGATGAGGAAGATGAGAGCCAGAGAGTGCAAAAGTACTCGACTTTTATCGAAAGTTTGCCCGAAGTCAACAAAGCTACCTTGGCTGCTTTGCTGCAACACCTGTTCAGGTATTTGTCTCCATATATCGAGTGTCCATCTCCTTTTTGTGCTCCGTGTCAATTTGCGGGTTATTTTTTTTGTCATTCGTCACGTGCGCGACGTCCCGCAGGGTCCAGCAGTGTCGCCACCTCAACCGCATGCCGAGTGCAAAACTGGCCTCGGTCTTCTCGTCGTGCTTGTTCCAGACGCAGGGACAGACGGCGCAGGAGACGCGCGTGGTTTGCGAGCTCATCGACAACTACGTTGCGCTCTTCCGCGTGAGTCCCACATGTCAATCGTCGGCTTTTTTTTTTTTTTTTGTGGCTCTACGGCGACTCCCTCCAGAGCAGTCGATGTCCGCCATTTTTTGTCCAGACTGCGACGGCGCAAAGCCAATCGCAGGCTGACGAAGCGAGGAGGCTCGCTGTATTTAACTTGAAACTTCAGTCGATTAGCCTTTCATTTTAAAGAACAATTTGTAATTATTAAAAAAAGAATCGCAACCACGTTTTTTTTTTTTTGTTCGTTTGTTGTTTTTTCTCGCATTTCCTCCCGAAGCGACTCTGAATTGATTCCCGACTGCTGCCCTTCTAACAGGTCAATGAAGAGCAGGTGCAACAGATGGCGAGGGAGAATACTTTCATCACCCGCTGGAATGACAAAAAGGACACCACGGTAAGTCAATCCCGGCCAATTTCGTATTGATTTGCGTGCTCGCATGGAGATCTCGCAAATCAGGCTTTCAGGTTTCCTGAAAATGAGGCGGGGGGGTCGCAGGGTTATCCGTGGAGGAGGCGGGAGCGTTTCACAATGAGCGTTTTGTTCCTGTTCACCAATTTTGGGCGGGACTTGATGCTGAAATGAAAATGACATTCCATCCATTTTTTTTTCTTCTTCTGACAAACAGAACACAAACTTTGTAGTGAATTTGAAATTCATCTGATCTGGCTGTTGTTCATGTCATGTGGCGTATTTCTCTGATCATTCAATCAGGGATTCCGTTATTTAGCAGCTATCGCTCAAGTCATTAAAAAAACCTAAAAGATATCATGAATCAGAATTACGATTTGAATGACCGGCGCAAATTTGTCCTTGAGTGTTTTAATTACCAGCCGGAGAAAATTCTGCACTTATGGTTGCTCCGTGGACTTTTTTTTTTCCATGTGCGGCCGCAGTTCTCGCCAGCTGGGGACTTGATCTTGGAGGTGTACGTGGAAAAGCGAAGGCCGGAGAATTGCTGCCTCATCAAGGTGCGCAGCGTCTTTTCACGCCTGACTCAAAACAAAGAGAGCGCGGCTCAGCTTTGGGCGAGCGCATTCTTTTTGGATCCAAATTCATTTGAAATTGCGTCACGAGCGCAATGGCGCTCGCAACCTCACTTTTCCTCTCACGATCAGCGACTTTGTTCAAACTCTTGCGTTCTCTTCTTCTTCTTTGGCACGCCACTTGCGAGCGCTCAGGTTTGGCCGAGCATGCGCTCGGCAGAGCTGGCGGAGACGGCGCTGAGCGTGCGCAACGTCCCCTTTGACGCCGGCGACCGTTGGACCGCATTCGAAGTCATCGAGAACGGCGAGCTGGGTAAGCCGCGATCGAACTGGACCCGGTTATGGCAAAAGCGTTTCTCCTCACGGAAACTGCAACGTACCGCACGTATCGTCGTGTAATTGTTTTGCTCGCCACCAGAGGGCGTCGGCCTCCCTCAGGCCAACTCGCGCTTCTTTGCTATTTGCGCTCTGAAAGTTGACTTTTTGTCTCATGAAGACAAGATGGCGTCATGCGAGACGAGAGCGCACGCAGCAAACCATTAATTCCCTCGTCACGGGACGCCCTTTTCCCTTTCTCCTCGTCCTCTCGGATTATTTTGCCACTGGAGTTGTTGAGCTCGGTCATCCCGTTGCTGAGCTGGCGGCCGCCACCGAGCGCACGCACGTTTCTCTGAGCGCAATCTCCTCCCCCAAAAATCTCGTGTACATTTCAGCGACATTTTTCTCCCCAATCGGCGTGCAAAGCGCTGGAAGATTCCCCCCCCCCCCATTTTTGAGCGTGAGCGTCTTTTTAAAAAATATTTTCATGTTGCCCCGTTTTGGCGCTTGCTGTGCTTTGGCCAGAGCGGCCGTTGCACCACAGCGAGAAGATTCTCGAGCAGGTGTTGGAGTGGAGCTCGCTGGACCGCCCAAGTTCGGCTTTTCTGGTTTTGAAGAAGTTGGCGGGAGCCAAACGACACGCGCAGGACAAAGGTACGAGCTCACGACTTAATCAATCAAGCGATCACGATTTACATTTCTCTGGCGCCTGTCGGGGGGGAGCCGAAATGAAATAAAACGCAAGTTTGGGATTTTTCTTTGCAGTTCCTTTTTTATTTGTTTTTCAACATTTTTAGTTGTAAACTTTAGACTGATTGAGATTTGTTTTCATTTTTATTTCTTGTTTGGGTGATTAAAGATGGAGACGAAAGCTGATTTAACAATCAAGTCGTCTGTTTTGTTATTTTGAAAGCAAATGTTTTACTTTGATTCAACACGCACAAATTTGATGACCATTTGGTTGTCGATTCATCAATGGATGAGGTCGTTTTTGCCAAACGGAAAATGTAGTTTTATGAAATAAAAAATTTGTTTTGCTCACTCCGTTGGTTTTCATTCGTCGTTTTCACCTCGCAACGAGCGAAAGCTATTTCCAATATTGAGCCGATGTCCGACTGGATTGGTCACCAGTCGGACTGAACCAAGAATCAAATAAAAAAAAAAAAGACTTAAAACCGATTCCTTTGGGTCACTTTTCGTATTTGGCCGATGAATATTTTCTTGATGTTTTTCGATGCTGTCAAAATTCATCCGGACAAAAGAATTGCATATTAAATATTGTTTTATGGAAATGGTTTGGCCCTTGTCACAAGTCCAACATCCATCCAGCCATCACTTTTTTTTTTGTTTGTTTGTTTTTTGGAGTTGCACGTGAAGTGGCGAGGATGGCGGGTGATTTGCCGGGTCCACTCGGGATTGGTCGCCAGCCAATCGCAGGGCAGCCTTAAGAGTTTGTCCTGACTAACTCCTCTTGTGATCGCTTCTCACCCCCCCCCCTCCCGAAGTGGAGCCCAACGAGCCGGTCAGAAGCGCGCATCTGAAGTTCAACGACGGCGGCGCCAGGCTGCTCTCGGGCCACAAATTCCAGGACAAGTTTGTGGTTCTTCGTGCCGACAAGCTGCTGCTCTTCAGAGATCTCAAAGTGAGCGCACACAAACTGTCGCCGCCCGCCGCAACTTCCGGAAACGCTCGCCCGTTTGCACATTCAAACGCCACACGCCAACAACTTTGCACCTGCAACTCGCCTAAATTCTCGCAGCTTCGCTTCACCCACTTTTCTGATGAAAGAAAACCAAAACAAACAAACATCACTTTGGAGTTTTGGGAGGAGCGGCGGGCGAGCGCTCCGGTCGTCCTGCAGGAGCGAGGCCTCCAGCTTTCGCTTGAGGCGAGAACGCGGCTAATTCCAAAATGGCCGCTTCCTTCGCATTCCACCGAAGAAGGATGCGCGTGACCTCGTTGGCAATTTGACAACATTCCAACGGCTTCTTCTTCTTCAGCGTCGTCCGCCACCGCCGCGCTTCACGACTCTCTTTGTGATTTTTGCCTTTTTCAGACCGCCAAAGCGGAGAAGGAGCTCCACCTCAAGGCTGCCAAATGTTACCTGGGCCTGAAAAAGAAGCTGAAGCCTCCCAGCAGGTAGCCGCGCTTTGCTTTTTTGACGCCTTTCAATCATCGCTGCCGCGGTTGGAATCGGAGCAGCGGCGCGACCAGGCGATGCCAGGCCTTTCCTTTGTGTGAATCACGCCATACGGGGGTGGAGTGGCTGGCGACAGGAGCGGCAAAAGAGTGATACGGCGCCGTGTCATCGCTAGACTGTCGAGTGGGCCGCGGGAGGCGCGGAAATGAAGACGAGAAAAGCCCGAGTGCGGCGGCGAGGGGGTGAGGAGGAGCGGCGCTCCGGTACCTCATTAGGCCCGGCTCTTCCCGCCTGCGCGTGTGCAGAGAGAGGTCCGCCTCAACTCACTGCGGCGCTGCTCCAGGCTTTGCTCCTCTTAAGCCGGAGAAGTCTTCCCTCCTCCACCTCATTAGTTCCTCTCGCACTTCAACGTACTCGCGTGTTCACTTGTTCAATTTCTGCAAGGACAAATGATCATGCACAAAAATGCATTTTTGCAATTCATTTATATTCAACATTTGTTTTAAAAAAAAGATTTTCATGCCTTTTAATCTTATGACCAAAGTGCGACCGATAAATGATCAGAATTTCCTGTCATTTCAAATAAATGCAATAATGATGGGCAAAATGTGCCCCCCCTCAAAGAAAACTGATTTAGCAGTTTTCTCTCTATTGTAAAGTTCCCAACAACAAAACAGTCCAAAATGTTTTGATTGAAAGCGTTTAGAAAGCAGAAAACATTTTTCTTGTACTTTTTTCCGAAACATTTGCAACTTTCTGCAAGTGAACTTCAGAGGCGAGCTGATGTGGCAACATTTTTATTGAAATGATTTTGTGCAGTGCAACTTTCCTTTTCCAAAGCCGATCTTGTTCATGAGCAGAAAGTGACGCTTGGAAAACGGAAAACATGACATGGCGGCGAGCTCGTGCCATTCCAAAGTCCCAAAAAAAAAAAAAAAAAAAGCTTCCATAGGAACGATCTTGGTGACTTTTTTTTTTTTTTTGGAAAAATCATTTGAATGAGCGAGTAGAAGGACGTACGCCCGAGTAGCTCTTGGCGTACGTCCTTCCACGCCAACAGCAGCTTGCTTACTTTTCGACTGTGTGCGCGTGTTTCGACAACTTTTTTTTTTTTTTCCACAGCTTCGGCTTTACGGTCTACACGGACAAACAGCAGTGGTGAGTAAGCGCGACGTTTGCTTGACTCTGCAAAGCATCCGAAGGCTGCCTTGCCCAAGAGATGAGCGTTGCCTTGCAGGCATTTGTGCTGCGAGGAGGAGGAGGCGCAGCTGGCCTGGGTCGCCGACATCATCGCCATGAAGGTATGTGCCGAAAAGGAAGCCGGAACAAAAGCACGCGGTCTGATTTTCAATCCCGAACATGAGGGCACCAAAAAAAAACCAGCACGTCTCACAGGATGATCTTTTATAGATTTCGGATAAGCGGCCCTTTGCTGACTTTGATCAAGAAGAGCGTTGAAATTGGGAAAATAGCTCCGATTTGTATTCATTCACTCGACACGCCGCACCGCAAGATAATCGCTAAAGATAATCTTTTATCCGCTTTTGATAATCATTCATTTGAATGAAATTGGTCCGAATTTCCGAGAGCACGTCGCTCATTTCCTCCCGTTTACGTTTCGCGAGTGTTGCGCTGAGACAGTTTCCATAGCGACCAGGTAACAACCGACCATCGTTTTGTAGCAAGGCGCAATCGATGGCAGCGCGTGGGCTGGCGTGTACGTCCAAGCGCAAATCCCAACACCAACGGCAAACAAAAAAAAAAAAACAAGACCAGAAAGGCGTTTTGGTGGAGCAAAAAAAAAAAAAAAAAAAGACTAAATCACGTGTGTTGTTTTTTTTTTTTTTTTCCCTCACCTCACCGTGCCGCAGTTCGGCTCGGACCCGCCGGACGGCGCTGTTCGCGCCGCGACGGATGTCAGAACGTGCCGGCAGCAAAAGCCGACTTCAGGCAAACAGGTGAGCCGAAGCGCACGTTCGACGTTCGGCGCTCCTGCCGACGGTCACGTTTTAAGATTTCTTTTTTTTTTGTTCAAGTAATGAGGTGGAATTATAACTTTCAGACTAAAATAGGAAAATAAAATCACGACCGATATTACAAAACGAAAGACAAAAAAACCCCCCAAAAAATCAATCAAATCATTTTTGGCATGAAAAAAAGTATTTTGTGTTGTTGCTTATTTTAGCATTTATTTTTTTTAATTATTTGAGAGAAAAGAAAACTATTATGATGTCATATGAGGACTTTTTCTCAAAAATATTCTATTTGTGTCAAAAATGTGACTTTTCCCGTAATGTTCGCTTTTGAAAGATGATAAAGTTGCAACTTCAATTTGGATTTTGGTAAAAATACGACTTGAAGCAACACGTTTGTTTTATCACAAAATGATCCTTTTCATCCAAATATGAATTCATACTCACCCCAAAAAAATAACTGAAAGCTTTCCAGTGATATTCAAACTGGTGTCATCAAATGTTCGTTTGAAAAGCCGTCCAAGCGAAACGATCCGATTCCAAATTTGAAGTTTGTGGCCCGCAAACGCGGCGGTTGCGGAAAAGCCTCATTGGCGACTTTTTGCCCTCGGCAGGTGTCGGACAGGAGGACTTCCCTCGGTGCCGGTCCGAAGCCCGCGGCTCCCCGGCGCCGCTCGCTCACGGACCCGTGCCGGCCGGACCCGCACGCCAAGATGCCCCCGAATCTGCTGAGCGAGCTCAATTCGGTGCTGAATAAGACGGCCCGCGGCGTCACTGGCGCCGAGTGACGGCAGCCCGCCGGGCGCTTTCTTGTTGCCTGACTCGCTGCACGTGTGAATTTGCTTTCGTGGGGACCGAATGGCAGCGCCGCGGTCGGCGCTCTGCTCCACGGACTGGCGCCGCCTTTTCAAAATGGCTGCCGCCTCACTTCCAAGACTTGAGCTGGCTCTCTTCCTTCGTCACCGTTGTCCAACGTACGGTCCGCGGGCCGTAACCGATCCCATCACATTCGAAACAAATACTTGGTTTCAAACCCAAACGTTTGAGATATAATGCCATCCCCAAATGATCCACTAGGGGAGCACCGATTTAGTCAGCGCCGAGGTCGGGGAGGTTGTCGGAAAGACGAGAAGGAAGGATGGAAAGATTGAGGTCAGAAATGGGAAGAAGGAGGGAAAGAATGGAAAATTGGAGGAGCCTCAAAGCTTTCTTGATCTTTTCGTGTTTTATGAGATAAAGTGACCAATCAGAAGCATGCTTGCCTCACAAAATCGGAGTTTTGGAAAAGGATATTTTAGTCCACATCACAAAAACAATGTGGGAAAACGCGCACGCACGGGCGCTCCTCGGCTTCCGCGACACTCGTCCGCCGTTTTAAGTCCACGAATGCGACCCACGTCGGACACAACACGCTGCTTGGCGTTTTGTTTGTTGAAGAATTCTCTTGGCTTCATTTTCACCAACAAACAAAGCAGAGAGCGGCCATTTGAAGTCTTCCGTGAATAAAGTATCCCAACGCGGCCGGACAAATCATCGACAGACACGCACTTGAGTGTTGGGCCGCGAGGGCTCACGAGCTTCTCTCCAAAGGTCCGTCTTGAAAATGGCCTCGGCGATCCAATGCGCACGTTTGCCTCGGTCGGCCGTCGCGGTTGCAACGAGCAAGAATGGATTTGACGTTTCCCAACAGTTGCCCGTCGCGACTTGCGGGCGTGTTGTTTCTGCGTGGCGCCGCCCCCTCACCATCACAAGACGCCTTCAACGTAGAAGGCCTCGCCGGAACCGACTCGTGATCGCAACTGCCTACTTCCGACTTCACTCGCACAGAAGAGACGCTCGCACGATTTGATCTGAAGGCCTCCGTCTACTGCCATTGTGAAATCTGCCTGGCAACACGAGCTGGCTGAATTCTGCTGGGATCAAAACTTGCCCTAAAAATACAACCCTAATCTGAAATCCGTGTGAAGAACACGCGCGCGCGTATATTTGGCTATCAAATGAAATCAACAATACAATGCTAATTTCTTGATGTTGTTAGGCCAGCACAGATGGCCTTGACCGCCCACCACGGGATTTGGGCGTCGGAAGCAACGTGCTCGGAAAGCCGATTGTTGTTTCTTGGGAACGACGTCGATCGGACGGCGGCGGCCGACCTGACGTGTCATCTTGAAACGCTTTTGCTCTCTTTACTTTGGAACTCCCAAATGAGCTGAAAGGGAAGGAAAGGACCAACGTGCTCAATTTTCTTTGCATTTGCCGCGTCCGGCAAATGCGAAGCTCGCGCGCCGCCGGAAACACGTTGAGCGAGTCGTGACTCCACAAAGGCTGCGCTCGCCTCGCTTGGATGGAGCCGTCCATTTTGGTCGCTATAAATAGCAACGGCGGGAAGTGGTCCCTCCGCTGCCCCTCCTCTCATTCTGTCCTCCGATCGAGATTCTATTCGTGTCTCGGCTCATGTTTACGACACGGGCGGCCTTTTAGCCCGACGCGACTGTAAAAAAAAATAGGCGGAAAGTGGCCAAGCTTGATCTAATTAAAAGCCCCCCGCGCGCGACGACATTTCCACTGGCATGGAGTCTTTAAAATCTCAATCAGTCTGCGTCCGCAACCGCCCCTCCCCCCGCCGGAGGAACGAGCGAGCCACCGCAGAGCTCAGAAAGAAGGAAAAATGGCGATGAAATGCGCCGCAGAAAATATGCCTGCGGATCAGTTTCACATTTGGCCACGATTGGAATGATGGGATGGAGAGAAGGTCGCAAAACGGTCGGGGTTCCCTCGGAAGTCGGCAAAATGTTGCCCTTGAATGATAACATTGCCTCCAATTTGGACACGTGGTCGTGGCTGAAGCGAAGCGGCGAGAACGTCGTCTGAGACGAGCGCAACGGTCCGCTTGAAACGGATTCGACGTCCCGAGAAGAAGTGAGCTCAGCCGTTCGGCTCTTCGGACGGCGTGCGCTCGACAGAAAAACAAACAAAAAAAAACTTTCCTAACCTAAGCGCTCTCGAAGTGCGCGGGACTCGAGGTGAAAAAACGCAAACGGGCATCTTACGGCTGATTGGCTGCGACAAGGAACCAATCTGATGGTACGGTGGGCGGGCCAATCGGCTTCTGCGGGCGAGGCCGCCAGCATGGCGAGAGAAAGAGAGAAGTGTGCTGCGGCCGGCCAAAATAAGCCAGCTTTTCATGCAACATGCGATCGTCGGCCCGGACGATAATCACGACCGGCTACCTTTTTGAAATCGCTCCTCGTTTGTTACTCATTGAATGACGTCGTCAACGCTTTGCGCTCTCGAATCGCGTCGCGCAACTGGTCTTCTTGCGAGTTCCGACAGTCGGCGCGGCGGTGAATGATCTGTCCGACGTGCGGCGTTTGCCGAAAAAGAAATTGTCAAGTTTGGATTTCAGATGGACTTGCAGAGTTGTGGCGCGTCGAGGACGCCGCTTTTGTCGACCTTATCTGCGAGCGGAAACGTTCATCTTTGGATTGTTTGGCCCAAATGAGCTTCTCAACAGCGGCGGGCGGAGATTGGCAAAATCAACATTTGCTCGTGAAAGATTCAAGGTGCTGCCCTCGGCGGAATTTTTGGCAAAGTCGAAGGCGCCAATCGTGGCGCGTGATGATGATGTCACCAAAGTCCGCCTTCCACCTATTTTACATGAAACTTTTGTTCTTTTAAAGGCCATCTGGAAGATGACAATTGTGATATTTTTACTTGAAAAAAAGTCAACGACTCAAAGAAAGAAAATGTTCTTTTTTTCCTCAAAGCTAAAATGACACGCTTGCAATTTTACAGTCCAATTTTTTTTTTCTTTAAATCACATATTACTGTGCTGGTTTCATCGGTCAGGGGTGTCATCTCTTATACAAATCAAGAAATGAAAAGAAAAAAAATGTCACAGCGACGCGTGTACGACCGGCAACAAAATCATTCCCACAATGAGAGAGCGGAAGAATTTGCCACGAATGTTTTCATGAATCAACAACTGCAAACACAAAAGTCCAATAAAAATGACGCTCGTTGTTTGATGCGCCATTTCTGATGAGGATGTGGACAAAATGAAGATGTCTTCTTCTTCTTTGTCTTTGTCAGTGAACGCATCTCGGTTGCGAGGACATTCAAAAAATAAAATACAAAATAAAAAAACGCTCAGTCGGCGCGTGTGTGTCGACTTTCGGACGCTTGAAAGTGTTTTCAGCGTCCGTCCCAATGAATATTTGATTGAGCAATTTGCAATTGCTTTGGATCAATAATGAAGGGCAACGAGGCCGCTCTCGAAATGGAACTTGATGACGACTCAACGCGCGTCGGCCTGCGATCTCCCAAAATGCAGCCGACTCACACTTCATGTGATTTTTACAAAAGAAAATTCCTAATGGCTCCTCCGGCTAGATACGTTTATACCGTGTATATTTGCATGCTTTTTATGAACGTCTGCTGCTAATGTTAGACATTAACGGCTACATTACGCCGCCGAATCTTTGCTGCTGTAACACCTCAAATTTCCCCATTGTGGGACAAATAAAGGACATCTTATCTTATCTTATCATTCCTAAACTAAACCGGTCAATAAAAAAAGTTGAATTATAGCAACGACTCAGGCATGCTAACAAATTAGCAACCGCGGCTAGCTCGTGTTGTCGAAGAATTTTCCGATGCCACGTTTTGACAAAGCGATTCTGTGATGAAGATGTTTTTGTCTTTGTGCCGTTTGGCCGCCGTCGCATTATTGTGGCAAATCGCTCGGCCGTTGACTTGAATTTTTTTTTTTTGGGGGGGCTAACGATGGCTACGTCGCTTGCGTGGCTTCGCATTCCAATTGCGTCCAGTTTGGAGAAAGAAAAAGCACACGCGTTTGCTCGTTACAAAAGCCGGAGTAGAAAAGAGTTTTAAAGTTCCAAAATGATTTGGACAAAAGCAAAATGTTGCTTTTCGAATCCGAGTGACGAAAAGGAAAAAACAAGATCAGCCCAACGTTGCTTTTGACTTTGTTTTGTTGGCCAAGACGTTGTTTGCGCGCATCTGACGTCAGCGCCAGCCGACAGAATCGGGATTTGTGACGCCGATCACTGATTTTTTTTATTTTTTTTTTTAAAGTGAGTCGAGGGGCTTTCTTAGATCTCAGCAACAATAAAAATGACTTTGGAGCAACTTGAGAGCGCCGCCGTTTTTTTCAATTGACAACAGTTGGAGGCACGCCCACATGACTTTTTCGTGGCACACAAACCAGCCGACAGAAAATATCTTTATTTTACGCACGTTAACCATTTTCGTCAGCGGTTATGCAATGCGACGGCGAATGCGCCCGTGATGACGTATGATTAGCATGCAAAAGATTTTGCTTTTGGAAGAGAATCCCCCCCCAAAAATTGGAAGAAAATGGCTGGCGTGGCAAATCGGTAGCATTGCAGTCGTCGTCGGTGATTAAAGGCAGGATCTCGTCTTTGTTCTCTGTCGCTAATTCCTATCTTTTGTTCTTGTGCAGGGAAAAAAAAAAAACCCCCAAAAACATCCAAAAGTCACCTTTTGTTTTCAACCGCTCGTGTTTGAGTGCAATCAAACTGTTCCTTGCGGCCGTCCTTGGATTCATCCAGCCTCTCTCAAAGCGCTTTTTTTTTCCTCCTTCTGTCTTCTCTGCTTAATTATCATTCGTCGGGCCTCGTTTGTGCAAGCGTGCTATTTGGGTCACGAAGGAACGAGGGACTGCAAGTGATTTCTCACCACCGTCAAATTCTTGCGCCGTGCCGGAAACGACCGAGCGCCGTTTTCTCAACAATGTCCCCGATTCACGAGATTATTGCTGAAAGCCAAACAAGAATTTGTCAATTGAAAATCATTTATTTTTGCGTGCATTGAAATAAAGCAGCGGGATTGTTTTGGCAAAGGCAAGACAATCGGCCCAAAAATGGCAACGCGCCATATTTCTCAACTTTTCCGATATTTTTGGGTTTCGCCGTCGCAGGCACACTTTGAACGGACGCTCGGATCAACGGAACATTCTTGCTCATCTCAGAGATCAAAAAGACGTGGGCACTAAAATGCTCCTCCCCAAAAGACTCTCGTCATTTTACGTTTTTTGGACGACTTGGCACGCCCCCTTTTTGGAGCTCGGCTTCTTTTTTCCCCCCCGTTTTAGCGTCGACGTCACCGCAGAGAAGCAAGCGAGGTCACATTGCTCCAATTGTCTAAAACGACGAGCGACGGCCGCAAACGTGCAAATCTCGTCTACTTCAGACTTTTGTGCGACAACAAACGTGATCGGCGCCACAACGTCCAACATGTATTTTGCCGCCATTTGATCACCGTTTTTGGACGATTTACAATCGAGAATTTTTGCAATGGGTCTCGTCTCTTTAGTGACTCTGCGCGAAACATGGAGAGAGCGGAGGGTAGGGGGGCGGGGCGGGGGGCGTGGCCATATTCCTCATTAAAAGCCGGCGTTTTTCAAGCAGCACTTATTTCCTAATTTCTCCAAAATGGATTGATAAAAAAGAAAAGGATGACTTTTTCAGTTTCTTGATCACAAAATGTCAAAAGTGAGCGTGTTAAATGGGCCATCAGATGATGATGACGCAATGATTCAACAACTTATTTCACAGGCAGTCAAGAAAAAACACAAGCAGGCGGACATTTGAATGCCCGCGCGACATCATTGTCATGACTGGCGAGGGACGGCGTTCGCAAGTGTCGGCCCGCCGATCGACCTTTCCCTCCGAGTCGCGCAGCTAAAGACAAACAAAAGAGCAAACTACATCCATTTCAAAAATGGATTCCGCTCCCCTCATCGGTTGCTTTCCTTATTTCCTTTCTCTCGTTCATTTCACCCGCTTGACTCCATCCCGTATTTTTGTCACGTTTCCCGCTCGGCCCGCCGAAGGAGAAAATTTCTTTGCGGCCGACCGACTGAGTTGAAAATGATGAAACTTTTGTTCATTTGCCTGAATTGTGCAATCAACGCGAGGTTGAGATCATCAACAATTACGTCAGCTACTCCGATAACGGAGACATTATTCAGCAAAAAAAAAAACAAACAAACAAAAAAAAACTAATCCCCCAAACTGCTCTCAGATGAAGCAAAGTTAAAACAAAGACAATTCCCAGTTGTGCATTTAAAACCTCGGGGATGTGAACGGCAACATGGCGCATGAGCTAGCAATTAGCATCCAGTTAGCAATGTTGTTGCCCGTTCAACAACAAAGACACTTTTAGAAAGACAACGTCACAGGTAGGGCGATGCGTGATCATTTTAGCTCCGGAGCCACACGAGGAAGAAAATCCATAACGAGAAGCGATATTATGCAGATTAGCGCTATTTGCATTTGCATGCTGGCCTGCAATTAGTGGAGGGCTTTTAAACATATTTGCTTCCGTTGACTCAGTTTGATTTATTTAAAAAAAATCATTTGCATACTTATCGTGCCATATTAGCTGTCCATCTTTAGCACGTCTCAGAACAAAACATCGAGTTCAAGTTAGCACTGGGCCTTGCAAACCAACACTGCTGGAGTTTTGAAAAATGTTTCAAATGTCTCCATTTAGATCGTCTTCAAGAAGCCGAGAAAGCCATTAGAATATCCTTCATATTTGGTGATTTTGCATCAATTCCAAGATATAAATATCTGGTATAAACTTCACAAAAAATGGTCGTTGAAAAATGCGATCAATCCTGGAATTTTTTGTGACTAATTAGTGATTTGATGTTTTCCATTTTCGACTAAAGGAACCGTTTGACCTCTGTAATTGTACCAAATATGAACATGGAGATTTTTCTTTTTCCTCGTGGACATGCACCTACGATGAAAATGTCATGATTTCAAAATTGTAGAACTTGCAATATAGCGGGCCGTCGCAAGACTTCTTTTCTTCCAAGTTCATTTCGAGAGCGCTTTCCACAACATCGGCCGTTTGACCAATTTAGGGCGGGTCGAGTATAAAAACAAGTCCAGCCGACTGAACGGCAACTCGCGTACCATATTTAACCTGTTTGCGGGCCTAATCCGGCCCGCCGCCGTATATTTGACACATCTGAAATCGGATAAAAAAAGATACCCATCTCGAGAACAATAATTTGACGATATTCGACCCCCAAAAATGTCAAATCTGAACTTGCTTCACAGAACCATCGTGGATCGACGTCGTTTGTGAAAAAGTCACTCTTTTAAAAACTTAAAGAACTTTGAATCACGTCGAGACGTTTGTTGATTTTGGGGGATATTGATGTCACTAAAATGTCTCCTCTTGTTCTAATAATGACAAATCTGTTGACACTTTGAGCCAACGAGCTGCCCGCTACCAAATAAATCCCGACGAGAAAAAGCGTTTGCTCCTGCAGATAGAAGGAAAAATAAATGTGCCATGAGCGTCCAATTGGCAAGCATGTGTGGAGTGGAATTTGTCGCCGGTCCTGAACACGGACGGGAGGCAAAAAAAGGGCGTGTGGCGCTCATTGTTGGCCGCCTTCGTCCTACCGAAGATTTGTCGAAATTGTTCCACGAATTGGACACGTGATGCGGTCGCAAATGTGAAGTCGCCGCCAAGTCTGGAAACCGAACGTTCAGCGACTATCAACAAAACATCCTGGCGGCCATGTTTGAGAAGTGGCCCGCCAAAAGCGCACACACTGTGTGTGTGTGTGTGTGTGTTTGCTCAAGTCTGCGAGTGTTTTCTGAGTGCGCGTGTTTACTTGTCTTTACGTTAGCGTGCTTGCGGAGTCGCAAAGCTTCCTGCCAAATAATCATTTGATTGTTCTCCGAGGTGAGCGTTTTGGCACGTCGACCCATTTGACTCCGACCCACGTCGCTCTCGTCAACAGCAAATCATTTACAGACGAGACGCCTTGCTATTAATTTACTCGCGGAGATCACGATTATTTTTTTTGGCGGGCACAAAACGGAAAAAAAAAGTATCGATGGAAACAATATTCAAACAAATCACATTTCAAAGCATTTTGAAAAAAGGTGCAAATGTTAACATTTGTGTGTGCATCTACGCCATACGAAAGTGACCCAAGTCAGCTTTGAAAAAAAAAAAGTCATTGAGTCGTTCACGCTCATAAAGTGGCTTTGTTTTGTATTTACAAAAAAAAAATCTTAAAATCTAAAAGTATGAAAAAAAATTAAAATGATTTAAATTAAATTGAGAAAAAAAAAAAAAAATCTTAAAACCTAAAAGTATGAAAAAAAAGTAAAATGATGTAAATAAAATTTCAATTAAATGAAAAAAATTGAAATGAAAACTTAAAAGTATGTCGTCACGTGAGGACTTCCTGTATTCTCACACACACACACAAGTGGATGTATATCGTTGCCGTCTTATTTTTGTTTGTTTGTTTTTTTGGGGGGGGAGAATAATATTTGTGCGTTCCAGACATCCCACTGAAATGAAAACTTCAATAAAAGTTGAACATTGAACATGCGTGTTTTTTTTCTTGGATGCAGTCTCACTATTCAGTGCAGCTCCGTCATTTGGCGAGACTCGCTTTCTTTACCGTGGGACAGAATTGCATGAGCGATAAGGGAAAAAAAAAAAGAAATAAAGTCTGTGCAATGATAGGAAATTGGAATGGCAAAGAAAAGCATGAGCTACTTTGCTCCTCCCTGACAACACGGTTCCGGGCTGTCTGACTTGCAGACGCATATCAAATTTGTTCCGGAATGCTGAAACGTCTTTGCGATCCACTCCATCTCCTCAAATGGAATCCGCTCGACTTCTTCCTCGGGTTGATAATAAGCTCAACGCTGTGGTGGGGAAAGGTCTCCCGGTTGAAATTGCACACACACATCTGTCATACAAACATTTACACGCGCAGATTGAAAAAAACCTCTTGCCCATTTTGTGAAGAATTTGCACCTTTCGCGAACCAAACCGTTTCTCGTGTTTTGTTCTTCCAAGGAATCTGGCACGGAAGCCGAATTTGAATTCTCAACTGTGTGAATGACGGCCGTTTTCTCGCATCTTTCTGGGATTGCGTTTCACAAGGCCTCTTTTTTTGGGGGGGGGGATAACGCCGTCGTTGCGGCCGCGAGCCATGCGACAAAGGCGGGAAACGGGATTGACAACGTGAGCCGCTTCTGAGCGGAATTCTCCGGCCACACAAACGCCGGAAGAAGAAAAACCAAAGCAAAACGTGGATGGGATTGTTCGGCCCAAATGTCAGCAGGCCTTTTTGAACTTTGAACTTCGGAGGGCTCGCTCACGCCCAATCGTCAACAATGTGCACTCGCATTCTTCTCGGTGGACCGGCGCCACTCGACGCCTTTCATCTCCAGACGAGAAACCCGACGGACCCGCGTCGCTTCTCAACCGCGACGGAATCAAGAAGCAAAACCATTTGGAGGTCACAAACGTTTTGCGCGCAGCCGCTAAATATTCCGTGGCAAATCCATCAGGACCTTGCCGATGAATCATGGAATTCATTTGCTTTTTTCTCTCCCAAGCGGCCGGCGGGGGCCCCGGCCTCAAACGACACTTGAGAACAACTCATTCCCAACAAATATGAGCGACGCCCCCAAACCTTGAGCGGGGGCCACCGTTGGGGGACGAGCAGACGAAGCAGCCCGATTGCTAAATGTGGAAATTTCCGAGGACGTGTCGACCTTCCATCTTGAGCCCAATTTATTATTTTTTTTTTTTGGGGGGGGGGCATCAAATCATAATTCATGAATTTGCTGACACACTTGTCCGCCTTGCTGTTCGATGTGACGTATGGATGACGTTATAATGAGCAATATTTTGTTGCCTCAGCGAGAGGAAAAATTAAGGAGAAGCTTTTTGGTGCCGGTCAACGTATCGTATCGTCCCAAATTCAAGGGTGGCTTCAAGGTCAACCCTCGTTTGCGACGTTTTCCACCCGGAGCAGAATAATGCAACGTTGAGGGAAGAAAGCAAAATAATAATCAAAAAGAAAAAGCAGCCCCTCTTTGATGACGGAACGTCTTCTTTTATTGACGAGCAAGCCGGCGATGCCGACGTGTCGACCCAAATTTCCTTTGACGTGCTTTCGCTTGACAAACGGCGGTCGCTTTTCTTAATTCCAAACTTTTAGCCGTCTCAGCTTGTCCCCGTTTAGCATGTTAAACATCTGGCGCCGCCTTCTGCGATTGCAGCCAGCGAACATCACCTTGGTGACACTTTGGCTAAGCGTAAACAAAAAATGAATGCGACAAAACTTGCTTGGCGTCCCTTCGATTCATCCGCTTTTTTTTTTTTCTCACGGCCGCCACAGTTTGTGTGGTCTATTTAGCGCTCCGATGTTGCCGTTTGGGAGTTGACCTTTGAAATGGTGGCGCTGGCTTGGGATGGCATTCAAGTCCATTAGCGCCGTTCGACGTCGCCGCAGCTAATTGAGATTCTTGGCGGAGGGGCGCCTCCACGTTTTTTGCTCGCTAGAGTACAAGCGGCGCACGAGACAATAACGGCCTCTCTCGAAATAAACAAGGGACGGTTGGGGGCGGGGCTTTAATGGGACATTTCTTTCTGCATGCCGAGTGGAGGAGTGCTCAACCCCCGTCAGTGTCATTTCCATCTTTTTCCTTTTTCGATTGCTGCAAATTAGCGGGAGGAGGAGGCGGAGGAGCGTCCAAGAGGCCACAAAGTACACTTGGAGGTTTGCGTCCTTTTCCAAGCTTACGCTCCGAATGCTAATGTGCTGACTGCACCTGTTTAGAAACGGCTCCATTTCCAAGGGGGGGGGCTAGCGACATCGACAGTAAACTCGCCTGGTGTGTGTGTTCAAGTTGATGACATCATCTTGGAATCAGGCTGGCGGATTTCGGAAAAATGAAATGAAAGACCTGCTTTGAAAACATTTTTTTTTTTTTGTCGGCCGAGCTCGGGCGACACGCCAGCCGACCGTTGCGTTCCAGAAGGTGCGCGCGAGTGTGACGCGCCTCTTCCGCATCCCGCCGCCTTTGCGTATGCCCCAAGGCTTCCCCGTTTCATTTCGTCTTTGCCGCCGACCGGCAAACAACAACGCACGACATTTCGAGTCATTCGCGGAAGTCACGCGACAGCTTTCGCATCCTTGATTCGATATTGACTGGAGCAGAAAGCCCTGAAGGGATGTCACGCGAAACGTGGAGCGAATCCAAACAAACACACGCTCTGATATTCCCGGAATGAGCGCCTCCTCTGTCCCCGTCCCCAAATTCATTTTGTTGTTGTTGTTTCTTGGGGGACGTAATGGCTGAAAATACTTCTTTTGCGAGCAAAAAGAAATTGTGGTTGAGTGTGTTTCACTTCCAGTCTGGGAGTTGAAGGCTGGAAGGAGCTCCAAATCATCAACGCGAGTGAAAAACCACCAAATTGTCCTCGGCAACGTTGTCGGCGGTTCCAAAATGGTTGCCGTGCGCTCCGTCATCCGGCAAAAAGTTGGCCTTTCTTTTTTCAGCAGCAGATGTTGGTCGCGCCGCACCCAGCCGGCATTATTTGGACAAAACGAACCTTTGAGAGGCAGCGGCGGGTGCTCGGGAAGCGCTCGCATTGGCGCCGGATGACAGACCCACGGGGGACTTTTGGGAAGGCGATGATGCCGCGCCACGCGAGAGCGAGCCACAAAAGAAGGAGCGCCGCCGTACGCCAGCCCAGGCGGCATTTTGCGCTTCCTTTCCGCGCTCAATCCTCTTTTGGAATTTGCAGGAAGGAAGAGGAGATTCTTCCAAGTGAACGGGAAGGCAAGAAAGACGCGGCGTCACGTCAATGTGCCGATTGAATGCAGATTGTGGAGGCGAAGGCAATGAACGTTGTGTTCCGGATTGTGGCCTCCATCTTTCAAATTCGGCCTGATGTGCGTGAGACCCGCTTTCAAAGACAACGGCCCGAGACTTCATTTAAAACCTCCGCGGACAGAAAAAGTTGAAGAATTCCTCTTGTAGATGTCGAGGAGAAAGCAACGCTCCGGAAGCGCTGCCGACGCCACGCTTTGGAGTTCAAGAGATGAGGGGGAGGGGCCAACGGAGGTCGAGACGGCGTCCGGTCGGAGCCCAAATGGAAAATGCGCTGGCCAAGACGTATTGGGATTGTTTCCAAGTGGCAGAGACGGACGGCGATGCCATCGTGTGTCGACGGCAAACGACGGCCGACCTTCGTCCGGAACTCGGAAGGGGGTCATTTCTCAGGAAGCGGGCGTGAAATATTGACGGCACGGCTGCATGTGGAGTCCAAGTCGAAACGTGAACTGCAACGCGCACAAACGACGGCACGGATTGGTTCTTGCGACCAAGATGGCCGAATGAAGACGACAGAAACGGACGGAACGATCGACTGCGGACTGAATAAACGATCCGCAGTTGCCATTTCTTTTGGCCGATGCGAGTAGGGCGGGATGAGATGCTCTCCTCGGGAGGAAGAACCTGAGAGGTCTCCCAGCTGAGATGGCAGTCGTAGTCATCCGAGGTTGTCTTTAGAGCTTTCTTTTTTGAAGTGGAGCCCGAGGATTTACTGCGCTTGACCAAACCTCACGTAGCGTTCCCGAGACTCGGGAAAGGGAACGCAACGGAAGGGAGGGCAGAAAGCGTACACCCTCAAAGCCTCGGGGAAATGGCTGCAGCTGAAAAGGGAGCCAGGCGACAAAAAAAAGGGGAGGAGCTCATGCTGCAAAAAGAAGCGCCATTTCCGGGCCGCTTGGGTCGCCTTTGGAAACAGGTCTTTGCGGAAACAGGTGCGGCTTCTCGTGTCGAACGCGTCTCCTGTAAGGTCGACAAAACTCTTTTGGGCTCGGGGGCCACGTGGAGGGAATTCTGGAAAATCCGCAGCTAAAACGAAAAGCGATATGATGCTTGCGGTGGCGCGAAGAACTGCAAAGATATTTTCATAAAATACCATTTCTGGAGACAACACAACAATATGAACGGAAAATAAATCAATATGGAAAAAGGGTGAAGTCGGAAGAATTGAATCGAATAAGTAAGACTTTTGGAACATTTAGCAAACGTTTCGGTCTGACCACTAGGTGGCACCCGCGTCACTTGGACAGAAGAAAAAGAAAACTCACAAAGACCAAATGAAGGCATGTTGAATACTCGCGCCTTGTATGCTAAGCTAAGAAAAAAAAAAAATCACAACTGAGCCGAATGTCCGAATGTCCGTCCGTCGGCAGCGATGAGCGAGGAAGCTCAAAGCTAACGTGAACGCAACGACTTTCTGACACTCGAGTGATCATTCGAGTCAGTTTGGTTGGTTCCCGAATGAAGAACACGGCCGATGATGAGCAGCGATTTCCGATTCTTAGCGCCTGCATGTGCGTGCTAATATTTCCTACTTCCCGTTTATTTGCAACTTCTACTTTCCGCCAGCAGAGAGCGCCGATGATACATTCGATTGCTGCATCAACCACCACCCGAGACGCTTTCCACTTTTAAGGTGCCATTTCCTGATGGTTTTTATTTGCTTGCTGTGTTTTTTTTTCTCCCCCACTTTTTTTTTTTTGTTGAATTAATCATCGAGCAGCCAGATATAAAAGTGGAGGAGGCGTGTTTGCCTACTTGAAGCTTGTCAGAGGTGAGGTTGAGGCGGGATAATCTGGTGCAGAACATGTCTCATGCAGGGTGGGGAGGGAGCTTGCCCCCCCCCTCTGCCCCCCCCTTCTGAGTGTACCGCGTGTTTGTTGGAGAGAAAAAAAGGAAAAAGGTCTCTTGAGTACTGACAACGTAGGAGGCGGCTTGACGCAAAGCGGCGCTGACATGCGGGATTATGCGCTGCTCCGGCTCACGCTGCGTCCGCAAGCAAATCAAACGGAGCGGCTCTGTGACGTCCGACAAACGGGAAGGGCTGAATCCGCCGCACAATCAAGCGGCGCAAAAAATCCGCGTCGACGACTCGGCTCCGATGTTAAACAAAGAAGCGGCGGGAGTCGGACTACTTTTCCCGTTGCCATGGCAACTGTTTCCGTGTTGACTTATTAGGTGTGGCAGCGCGCTGAGCACATCTGCTTTGGCGTCCCCACGATCTGGAGTCCAATCTCAGCTCAGGCGTCACAGAGTTTGTTTTTTGTTTTTGCTTTTGCTTTTCGGCTTCGGCAGCAGGTCACGACGACCCGAGCGGACGTCTGAATTTATGAGAGCTGTTCCGATACCACTTTTGGGTCCCGATACCGATACCGCTAACCGGCTGTGCAGTATCCGCCGATAGCGATCCCGTGCCGATACTTTTGTGAATAAAGCTCATTTTTACGACACCCCTCTCCCTCCAACGCGGACAGGACCTTTTTCGTATTTGCCCTCAGCGTGCGGCTCGCTGCGTTCGAAGCAGGATAGCCGGCATCGGGACCATACAGGTCGGTACCGATAACGGGTTTTAAGGCGGTATCGGCACAGCTACCGATATCGGTACCGGTATCGGAACAACTCTAGAATTGATGTGCTGCCGCTTCGAGCGCGACTGCGGATGGTCGTATCTCCCCCAAAGTCACCCCCGAAGACTTGGACGTCCCTCATGAAGCGGGGCCTTTGAGGCATGTCGCAAATCAGGCGTCAACCAGGAGCGCGCACGCTAATTAGCACCAGTCCGTCTCCATCGGGTCGCCATCTTCTTGCTTGACGGGGACCAAGGTGCTTGTTGCCGTGGGATACCAGGTCATCAATTGACCTCATTTACCCGCAGACACAAAATGGATTCGCCATTCCGGCAGGCGGAACACTTTGAAAGAAAACAGCGACGAGAATGGTGGAGGACAAATGCAACATTGCAAATTATGCCCGGAAAATTAATCCGAAGAGAAGATGCGTGCTGGCCCGGCTGTGCTCCGCTTCAAATGGGCGTGGAAGTGCAGTCAACTGCCAACCGGGTCCTCGGGGATGGGAGGAGGCGCACTGGTCCCGGCGAGCGCGATGGATGGATCGGCAGAGCCCACTTCATGTCGGGCTTGTTCTGCCCATTTTTGGGACGGAGGGGGAGGGGGCAATTTTTTCACAAATTGTCCGTCATGCTCGCGATGGGCTCGCGGGCCGACAATTTTTATGAAGAAGGCCGAGGCCGGACCGGCAAAAAAAGGGTCAAGTGCCCAGCTCTGATAAGACGCAGAAGAAGTCTCGAGGACTCACGTGACTGAAATGGAACAAGAAGGCAAACATCTTGTTTTGAACTTGTCGTTTTGGAGATAAATTTCAATTTAAAAAGTTGGATGGAACTTTTTTTTTTTCCGAATTGACAAAATTTGGCGGAAATGTCTGCAAAATGGATGAAAGAAATGTCTCAAGGATCCATGCAAGAAAAAGAAGAGCGAAGCAGCCATTTTGGTTGGAAGCAGAATTCCACTAAACCGAAATGCCGGGAAAAAAAAAAAGAAAAAAGAAAAAGAGAGATCACTCCTGACAACGATCGACACGGAAATTGTTGGATGTGAGTGTGGAAGACCGGAAAATGTCATCTGGAATTGAACACGAAGGTCGACTCTTCTGGAAGTTGGAAAAAAAATGCCATGGATATTGGCCTTGCATCCGCGGTCATCGCACGGCAAACAGCAAGGCAGCCATTTTGGCTTTTATGGCGGCCATTTTAGGTGAAATTCCAAAGTTGTTTTCCAAATGCTCACGCGTCGACGTTTGTCAAAAGAAACTTTCTCAAGCCACCGCGCAGTCTGCTTGGCTTCATTCCTCAAGCGAAGACGCCGCTCGCGGCCGCCGCCGAACCGCACGACAGGTGCTTACCGGCGTCCGTCCGTCTGTCAATGCGGCCGACGTTGGGCATCTCGGCTCCAGCGGTCGGAAGAGGACGGACGCCGGCGCCGCGGTGTGCAATCTGACGGCACGCGAACATGACTTGACATTCTCGCGCTCGGGCTTCCGTGGCCTCGCTTTTCGAGGAAGAAGAACGGACACGTGTGTCCAAAATCAGCTCGTTGGTTGCGTTTGGGCGTATCTTTGGAATTTGCCAATTTGCCTGCACGCTGTGAAAATAAACAAATTGAAAAAGCGGCAGGTGTCTGATTCAACACTTGAAGCATCTGCGACCAATTGGGGAGAAAGTGGCGAGTTTCGCGAAGGGTTGGAGCCCAGCAAATATTATTCTCAGCAAATGATTGAAAAGTGAACGATAGGCACTCTCGTTTGGGGGAAATGATGAATTAACGGGCTCGCGTTGCAACTTTTGGATCTCTGGAGTGTCTCAAATATTCAGAGCAGATCAGCGGAACAGTTCGGTCCTCCCGTCTGGCGGGTTTACGAGACAAGCAAGTCGGTGTCCTTGGCGCAAATAAACACGTCAAATAATTGAACCGGAGCCACTCCGTCGAGCCTCCGTATTAATTTGGGATTCAATTTGCTCGTCATATTCAATGGCGGGAATTCCCATGGCGTATAATGAATGAGGCGCATCTCGCGTTGCAGATCAAAGCGGATGTGCGTGTGAGCGGGAAAGCCGTCAATGGAATCAAGTCAACGCAACTCGCAAAAAATATGCCTAAGCCGCCAAATGTCGCCGTGGCCTGGAAAGGAACAAAACATTTGTCCTCAGGATACGAGTCGCAACGTGACATTTGCTCGACATGTCAAAAGGAAGACGGCCATCTTGGGCCGGAGCAGACATGTTTCATGCACTTTTGAACAAATCCGGAAAGTTAGAAAAAGAAAGAAAGAAATAAAACTTGGCACCTTTCACCCGATTGACATCAAATTTGACGTCGCGAAAAGTGTCAGCGTAGCATGCTTGAAATGGAACAGGACGACGGCGGCCATTTTGGGCAGAAGCCGCCATTTTGAGTGAGAACCTCCATGAAAAGGTGGCTTGCGAAAGAAATGAGTTCCCGCAACAGATTGACACGATCAACGTTTGCAAAACAACGATGCGCGAAAAAGTCTCGAAATTGACAATTTGACTTTTTTATTGGAATTTTATTGAAGGCGGCCATGTTGGTTTGCCGCCGCCATTCCGAGCAAACGTTTCAAAGTTTTGCGAGGTCCTTCAAAAAAAAAAAAATGGAGTGCTTTTCATTTGGAATCGTTAATTAAGTCCATTGTCATGATTTCAACTTTTTTTTTTCTGATGTTGAACAGTTTGGTGAGTGCCTTTTAAAAGCTGCCTTTGTTTGGCCTTTTGCCAGGAAGAAAAAATGTTCATGCCTTCGACGCTCGGCATCTTTCAGTGACAGCACTCAGCCCTGAACACGATTAATTGAGTTGGGCGACCAGTAAATAGCGGGCGGCGTGGCCGCGTGGCTTTCCTCCGGGTACTCGGATTTCTTCCCACGCGGCAGCTTGAGGCCACGCTCTCAATTGTGCTTGTGAGCGCGAGCCTCCCGGGACGCGTGCCCTGTGATTGGCTGACAACCAGTTGAGGGCGTGACCCCAAAGATAGCGGGGAGAGGCTTCAGCACCCCCGCGTCCCTCGTGAGGAGAAGCGGATCGGAGACGGGAATTTTGGGCTTCAGGTCAGTTGGCCTGAGAAATGCGCTTTTCCACAAACCTTTTGGCGTTGGGAATTTTCTCAAAGATTTTGTGTTTGGGTCAGAAATGCTCTCTTTTGCCCGCCGTGTTGCAGAATTTTCCTCCTCTTGTGAATTGAGCCCAAAACATCCGTTCATGCAGCTCAGGAATAAGCCACCTCTTGACGTTACTTGTGCATTTTGTGCTCGCCATACGTTTGTGCAAGTTCATCGTATTCCTTTTTGGCCGCTCGACACATTTCTGCACCTAAAGCGGGTTCAAATGGGTCCGCGGGGCTCCCTTTTGATACGAGCGCAGGTGGGTGACGGCGAGGTCAGTCAAGTGGCCCACGACCTCCTCTGGCGTCCTGTCAACGCTCATTCCACATACGCCCCCTGCTGGACTTTGTGGGGTTTTTCTCTTTTTTGCTCTTCTTTCTCCAACACGAATGTGGAAGTTCACTCGTCTGTGAAGGACAACGGAACCTTTTGGCTGAGACAAATGGCTTCGGAGCTGGGCTGAACTTGCTTACCACGTGCACACACACACACACACACACTTGTGCACGTCCAGGGTAACAAGGGAAGCCTTGAGTATATCGTATTCCATCAGGAGTCAGTCAACCGGGCCGCTGGTCTAATCCGCAGCAGCATGGTGGCAATGCCAACGTCCAATTAGGACTGCGGAAACAAGTCCAGCGTTCTTCAAGAATCTTGGCCTTTTGTAAAAAATGTTTTGGGCCACGAACACTCGTCGGAACAATGCAGCCAGGAAAGCCAGCCCGGGCCGTGGAACGCAGCAGGATTCGCCGATATGGACGAGTGCGGCCACGTGAACCGGAACGCCGACATTAAGAATTTTCCTCACAATTTCAAACAGTTGTCACGTGTCTTCGGAACTCGTTTTGTCCAAATGAGCAACCGTTGCAGCTCTTGAATATTGGGATAGACTGAAAAGTCCGTCGGTACTCGGATACATTTTGGATAAATTCACGGGCGCTCGGATAAATTGACGACTTCTCGGCTACTCGAGGCCGATAAAATGTTTTTGTTTTTGACTCCTTTTAGCAAACTATTTGGACATCCCAATTGTTGTTTAACTGAAACTTGCCCAATGGTGAGAGTATTTTTTGGACCGAGACAAAAAAAAAAAATGGACCTGGGAAGATTACTTCAACCAAATCGAATTGTACTTAAAAGTCTGCTTAGCTCAACGCTAGCAAGCCGCTACAGCCGGGCTAACGATTAGCATTTATGAAAAAAGTCATGTGATCCCACTGCGGCCGAGCGGCTCAGCTTTGAAACGCTTCCTCGCATGTTTCCGTCTGCGTTATTCTGCCCCAGTGTGGCCGAGAGGCGAACTGCAGAAGGAGCGGCACAATCGTCATTGAATTGAAAAACGTTTTTTTTTTTTTTTGCTTGTTTGTGAGGCTGGATTGCAAAACAAAATTGTTGGTACGCTTCATGATCATTTTCTTTTGATTTCGTGTTTCGTATACCATTTAACCAAACGGCTCAAAGAAGTTTTCCTTTAAATACATTGAAAGTTGTTCGCGTTGTTGATTTTGAATCTTTTGTCGGTCGCGTCATCGTTTTGTGTCCGGGCCAATTTGGTGAGTTTCCGGTGGTTCATTTTCATGACGTTTGTTTTTTGTGGAACTTTTTTCCCCGTGACCACGACGGGTTTTCCTCTCGTTAAAAGCGGTAGCAACAATTTTGAGCACGTGAGCGCGCTGGGCAGTTTCATTTCACCGACGGTCACTCCATCTTCGACGCCAAGTTGAAGTCGGACACTCGCGGCGACTGTCGGAGGATGCGAGCCGGTCCGGGACGATGGTAAATTGCCGCGGCGGTCGGATAAAGCGATAAGAATGGATTTACGAGGCGCGGGTTCCATAAACAACGCGCATCTTGCGTAAAGCGCCTCCTAATAGAGCTCACTTCTCCGAGGTGGAGTCGTGCAGACCATGCGCGAACCCGCAACATGTCCCCGGGTGACCTCGCGAAATAAAGAGCCGCAGATTGATCTCCTCGCTCGGCGCCGTCCATTTCCGAGGCGCTGAGGCTTGAAGTATACGTTTGCGCGGCGCGTTACACCCTCTAATAGGCAGTCAGTCAAAATAACAGGCTGCCTGAAATGTCAGCGTTTACCTTTGGAATGATTGCGGCTGTTAATAGATTCTCCAGCTGAGAGCCTTCAAAGTGTCAGCGATACGCCCGAAAACCACCGCTGGACATGCAGAATTCGTGCGGCCGTGTTGCCGGCCTATTAAATGCCGGTTATCAGTTGATGGATGGAGGCGGGGCTACGCGACGCCGTGCTCCTTTTCTCGGCACGTTTGGGATGTTGCGCTGCGGCGGCGTCAGGATTTCACGCTTCCCTTCAATTCCTTGCGCTGCTCCTTCTGGTCTTTCGCCGTTTTTCTAATCTCGCTTCACTTTCTCTGGTCGCTCTTGAAACGGACCGACGAAGCCTTGTGATGCGAATGTGAGATCACGCCTCGCTTGAACGATGTGCTTGGCTTGGCCGCCAGGGGGCAGTAAAATGCAGTCATACCCACACAAACGGAGAAGACTTTGAATGACTGTGACGCCGTCAGCGAGGAGTATCGTGGTTGTCCATTTTTTGTATCTTTTGTGTGTTGGCCCCTCAATGGCGCTTTTCTTTGGAGCACGCTAAAGGCAAGGTTTTGGATTTCGGATGATTTTTGGCCACTTTTGCACCGTCAACCTTCACCAAGTTGGATGCTGATCATCGCTACAACGTCTCCTCATTTTATTGTTTTATTGGAACTCCCGGCATATTGTGTCTTAAAAAAACCCAAATGACAATAGAAACCAGTACTCGAGCAGGAACAAGATGGTGGGGGGGGCGATGGCATAATAATGGTCGCAACACGTCCGTTCTGAATTCGAATGGTTTGACGCAGTCGTGGGTCAACATTAAAAGGGTCGAACGCAGCATCTGGCGTCGCCGCCGCTCCCGTCCGTGGAAACAATCAAATGAAATGTTTAATTGTGGATGCGGCGCCAGCGTGCGGCGCTCGCTCGTCCCGGCTTCCGCGTTCATCGTTGATCACGCGCAAAACTCTGGAGAGCGGCGCCAATAACGACGTAATGACACCCGCCTCCTTTTGCACGCGGCCGAGCGTCTGTCCTTTTTGTCCTGCCAAAAATGGCCGTGGAACTTTGGAGCAAATGGCGCATGAATCCTCATGGCAGATTTCGGCATGAGCAGGAAGTGATGCAAATGACATTTGTCATTTTTTTTGCCCTCGCGGACGTTGGCGCTTTGCGGAGGACCGTTCCGACGTACGTTCTTACTTGTCGAAGGAGAGCGAGACAAACGGACCGAGAGGACAGAAGGGAAGACCGAGCGTTCGCTCACTTGGGTTTGACAAAAACACTTCCGATTGGAATCGGAAATTAGCCGGCTCATTCGGGACAAATAATCCTCTCGCCCGCGGCGGCGTCACACACGGATGCTTTTTTTTTTGTTGTTTTAACGGAGTCGGGGGCCGACAATTTCTTCGAACGTGGCCGGAACGGCTGGCGCTCTTTTCCGATGCTCCGTTGGCATTTTTAGCCTCTTCTGCGTGAAAAGTCGCCGGATGGATTCATGAACATTTGTGGGAAAATAAAACATTTGGATGTTTTTCAAAAGGGATTCCATTGTTTGAAGCTGCGTGATTTCCAATGGTCGCCCTCTCCCGAAAGTGATCTCCTTCTCTTTTCAAAACTTTTGTAAAACGGGATCGTTAAACGGCAGCGGCCGCCATTCAAAGTGGCCGCAAATGAATGAACGCAAATAAGTCGACTTGTTGGACTTTTTGAAGAATCCCGCTGCCATTGCCATTTGCAAATGTTGGCGTCCATAATCCATAATGGCGTGACGAAAGCGTCACTTCCAGATGAAAAAAAAAAAGAATTATAATCAATTCTTCTTTTTTTTTTTCCCAAGTGAGCGTTGAAGGTTAATGAAGGAAAAAAGTTCCGAAATGATTCATTTTGGGTTCCTCTTTTTTTTTTGCTGGCGTTTGAACAGGGGGGTGGAGACTTTTGATAAATGCGAGGTTCTCTTGTTTTTATTTGCCGTTTTTGGGGTGGTTGGTCATCAAAAGGAAAGGTAAGCAGAGCTGCATTGATTTTTGTTGGCCACCAACCTTCTCGTGTTGAGCCATGTAACTCCACAGAATTTCCGCTTCAGCAGCAACCAAAAAAACAAACGTGAAATGAAACAATTAAAACAAATGAAAATAAATAAATGTATCGGTCGCACACACGCAAGTCATGAGAAAAGTGGTTGCATTGCCTCCAATCTTGAGGGGAAGTGGGAAGTCCCGAGTTGGCTCCAAAATAAAAGAACCCAAAACGGGATCACTTTTTGTCTTGGCCCCAAAAAGTTGGGCCGACTCGCCGCCTTTTTGACCTCTAATTGGGTTGCATTTCGTTTGGCGAGTGTCTACGGCTCGGCTTCTATTCAAAGCGTTTGGTGCTGCAACGTTGATCGCCATTTTGGAAACCTTGTCCTATCCGATGAACACGTTGGCATTGTAACACCGTCGCACCGTTCGGCTTAGCGCGGGCCTTCTGCTGTTCTAAAACATGGCTGGGATTACGCCCCCCCCCCCCCCCGCCCCCCGGAATGTGTTATCTTTGGTCGCAGCCGCATGGCACCGAGCAGCAACCGTTCCCCATCTGCCCATCTGTTCCGCGCTCCTTTCTTCTGCCGCTCATTCTGCAAAGCCCACCTGACAAACGGCGCGCAGGGGGGGGCGAGGGCTGGGGGGGGGTGGGGCAAACCTGCAAAGCAACATGGCCGCTGCAAAGCGCTGGCAAGAGCCAAATTGCTGGAAGGAGGCGGGGCAAGCTGGCGCAACGGTGGCGCCGAGTTACGACCGTTGGCTTTATTGGTTTCTTTTGCCAACATGAGCGAGGCCACTGGCGCCGTTTCACTTTTTTTGTCTTTCTATTGGTCGGAAGGATGGACAAAAGAAGGACGCTTGCTCGCTTGGCGAGTCAAAGGCAGACAAACATCATTTGAGACGTCAATGCGTTTTTGTTTGTTTTTTTAAACACTCTCCACTCGCTCAGCTTTCACTTCTGAAGCTCAGGCCTGCCGACTGTACGAGCAGCTCCCAGGATGTGTCATTTTTAGTTTGTTTTGGATTTTTTTAAAATGAAACATCAAAAGTACTTTAACCTCGCGGTGGCGGCACTTCATACAAACTTGACCATTCGGCTACAGAGCTGCGCGTGTGGCGCATGCGGAAAAAGTCATGAAATTTGGACTTGCTATTGGCCGAGCCGGCTAATTTGAAGAAGACGACGGGTTCGCGCGTCCGCCTCGCAGTTCAGAGATGATGGTTTCGATTCCGGCTTCAGAATGAGTGCACTTTGCGTGTTCTCCCGTGACCGCGTGGCTTTTCTTCGGGTGCTCCGGTTTCCTCCCACATTCCAAAAACATGCATGGAACACGCCCAAGTGTGAGTGCCGGGTGCCGAGGGTCGTCGGTCTTTGTGCGTCCTGCGATGGGCTGGCGACCAGTTCAGGGGGTGACCCCGCCTCCCGCCCGAAGACAGCCGGGATGGGCAGAGCGATAATGGTCGGAAAGAAATGTCATGTGCCGTCATGTAGCGATGCAGCGCTTACGATTAATGTAGCGCATAAAGTGTGAAGTCGATGCTTTTTTTTTGCTTTGGGATCCGCCGTTTGTCTCTGAAATGAATCTCATGTCCGATAAATGACGTAGCTCAGCAAAGGTCGAGGGAGACGAGGCTCGCCGCGACGCCCTCGCTTCAACCTCAGTGGCGATGAGAACGAAGGCCGAAAACAAAACGGGCTGGCCGCTCTCTTTCACTTGCCTGAAACTGGGACGCCCCCCGACTCATTTCAGCTCGACAAGAAATGGAGTGTGGAAAGTGTGCTTCCATGATCGTGGAAAGTGTGAAAAACGCATCTCGAAGGCTTCCAGTGCAACGGAACGGTCGCTTCTCCCCACGTCGGCGCACATTTGCGGACGAGGCTCCGTCTTGGCCCCCCCGAGTGCACTTTTCTGCCGAGCAGCCGATCGCGAGCGTCTTTGGAAACAAAGTGAAACCAAGAGGAAGAGCAACGCAAAGTGGCACGGCCCAAAAACAATAACGGCGTGTCCTTGAGTTATAAATGTGTAATATCCCTCAGGTGGCGCGCGGAGAAGTCAGCCTCTGATTGGCTTTGGTTATAAATCATTCATGACGCTTGGCATCAATCATTAATATTCCAGCCGAGCCAGAATCCTTTATGTAAATACTGTCGCACGTCGGAAGGTTACCATTGTAAACTTGCTTCCACGGGACTTTTTCAACTTTTTGATTGCCGGCGGCGGGGCGCCGTGTTTGTGTTCTTTTGTTTTTCATACGCTGCCAAGGAAGTGTCGGCGAGAGTGCGCTGAATGTAGAGCGGAGTCGGCGCCGGTCCGCGACGACGCGATCTGAAGGTCGAGCGGTTGTCCAGCAGGGGGCGGCGCGTCGGAAAACAGACATTTCTTTTCACGTGCAGAATTAGGGCGTCAGATGGCCTGAAAGCGGCCGCCAAACTTCCAAACGTGGACGGGATGGGATGGGAGGGGTCATTATGCAAATGAGAAGCACAAGGCCAGGACACGTAAAACTTGTGACCAAACCACCGCAACGCTCAATCCACGGATGATTTTTTTTTTTTTGCGCTATCGTGAGCGCGAGAAAATGAACACGAGTTTTGTGCTTGGTTTGTTTTTGTGCGGATATTTTGGCACTTGTCAATTTACTGTAAATAAACAATTTTCTCTTATATATTTAACCAAACGCATCCCAACGTCAGCGAGCTTAAGCGAAACACAAACGTTGCAGCAACACGGACGCATGGCGTGAACGGAAGCAATCACGTGCAAATTCTTTTACGCTCTGTGAAACGCGACAAAGACTGCAGCTTTCTTTTTTTTTTTTTTTTTTGCTGGCTTGGAATGGATTCAAATCGAAGTGTGTCGTCTCGGAGTTGCTCGCACTTGATTTCTGCCGACCGCGGTGGCGTCTCTGCCCAAAGAATTGCTCGCAAAAACGAAATGTGACCGGTTTGTCGTCGTATTGTTTTGACGGTCGAGTCGATTAAAATTCTCGATTGGATGAGCCGTACGTGTGAGATGATCGTTTTCCACCTGGAAATAAATTCTTGCGGCGTCGATGATGACGTAAATATCGTGCCGACTAATTTATCAGCCGAGCGTCTCAAAGGGCGACGCCGTCGATGGTTGTGAGACGAAATCCGCTCCATTTCGTATTTCCAATTCCCCCCCTCCCCCTCCTGACGCAGCCGTCGGCGGCGCGGCAACCGGCGGAAACGGCGCGGTGGGCAATAACCCGAGACGGGAGCTTTTTGTCATGTTAATGCGAGCGCATGCCATGCTGGGAAAATGCGATTTACGGTACAAGCCTCGCAATGAAATGGAACGGCGCTCCCCTAAAAATGGACTTTGAAAGCGGCCGGGCGGGATGAGATGGGGACGTGCGCGGCGGCGGACGCTGGTCACGGACGTGCCGGAGTGCCGCACCTCGGAAAACCTTTCGGCTTTTATGGCTCGCCGTTTGATGAAACAATCGTCGAGAGGGACGCAAAGGTTGCAACCGAGCGCAGACGCCATCAGCACATTGAATTAGTTTTTTTTTTTTTAAGACCACGCAGGCACCGACAACTTGAACTTTTTTATGCCGCGCGACCAAACCGTTCGCTTTGGCTTTTTGGGAAAGAAAGTGTCAAGTTTTTTTTCCGGGAACATTTTGGGTCCGGTGGAAGAGCAATTTCGGGAGGATTGTGATGCAAAGTTGCTTGAGCGTCCCTCGGATATTCTCGGAGTCCGTCCTCGTCGTCGACTCGTTTGTCTTTGTCGTGACTAAAAAGGCGACTCCGCGCACTGCTCGAGTTTTACGACTAATTTGACATCAGTGCTGCGTGAGCGTGTAGGAGGACATGTTGCAAGACCCGTTCCTTCGACGAGTCCACTGAATTCCAATCATAATTTGTGTCCTACAGCCTTCTGGAAAGCAAATATTTTTTCTTGTGTGTGTTGACTTTATTCCCGCGCCCTTTGCGACCTCAGAATCCAAATTGCCCTCCGCGCTGGCTGAAATGCTGTCCGTAGCGATGGTAAACGGTGACGAACGGCAACGTGATCTCGCATCTGATATCCAAGCGGGCGACGCGTTCGCGGTCCTGCGTATGAATATTGAAAAGCGGCCTCGCGTTAATCTCTTTCTCAAGTAATCTCGGGGATTACACATTCGGAAATCTTCCTAATGGGGGGATAATGGTTGAATAATTGCTGTTAAATGTCACATCCTCTTCTAATTGGAAAAATGGAGATTCTGTGATGATGTTGGCGACGTTAAGATCACAGAAAGAAAAAAAAAAAATCGTACGTCGCAGTCAAAGTTGCGTGCAAAAAAAAAAAAAAAAGAAAGAAAATGTTGCTCAACACTCTCAGAGGACAAGCGGGAAGAAATTAAAGTGTTTTGTTTGCGATTGTCACTTCCCGCTTTGGATTTGATAGCAAAGAGCCAATCGGAGCGATCGTCATTTTAGCGGATCGAATCAGGAAAGGAACCCCAGAAAAGATGACGGAATAAGCGTCGTCGGTGCTGACGCACGATTGCAAAAAAAAACAAATTTTTTAAAAAACCCTACAAATTGGGAATAAGAAATACATTCAAGATGCAACTTCAAGATTTTCACATTTCGGCAACTTCAGCAACAACAAAAAAAAAACAAATCATTCAATTGTAAAGGAAAGAAAATAGGGCAATTGTGTACAATGGAATGAAAAACAAAATAGTCGAGGATAATAAAAAGACGAAATTTCCTTCAATAATGAATTGCTTTATCATTTTAAAACTTTGAAAAAAATCATTTCGAGGGGTAAAAAAAAAAATGTGATTCTTATTTGTTGATTCGTATTTGTGAAAATGTTCATTTTTGCCGGGAACGAGACTTTAGTTTTTTTTTGTTTCCTCAAAGGCGTCGGCGGCGTCATTTCTCCGTTTAATTGGCTGTCGTCTTCTGCATTTCGCCCGCTCGCCATTCAATCAAGGGGGCGTGGCCGCCCGACGCCGCCCCCTTTGGCCACTCCATCACGGAACGCCGCGCTGGACGCTTGCCAAACATCAGCGTGAGAGCTGAGAAAACAAAACGAGGCGGCCTCGTTCCTTTCCACTTGGCCGAGAGATAAAAAAATGGTCGCCAATTGTCGCGAGCAGCGAGCGGACGGCGGACAAAGCCGGCTTACTTTCACCCGACGGAATGAACTTGAACGGAAATTTGTTTCGGTGCGGTGAAGCCAAGTTGATATTCGTGCGGCGCCGCCTTCGCATTCAACTTGAATGTTTTGTTCGACGAACGTGATGTCAAAACATTGAAATTTTGATTTCGATATTTTTTGTGTTTTGTGTCCAATTTGGAGATCAAAAATGATTTTCCTGCGAAATTGTCCGTACTCGAGTTTCAGCGCTCGCACGCCGCTTTACGACTTTTGTTCCTTTTTTCTTCTCCGCTTTGGACATGAAGCAAACATGATTTCAGCTCACATTGTCGGCATCCATTCGGGTCTGCGCTCCCGTCTCAAGGTTGCTTTTTTTTTTTTTTTTCCCACCGTGATGTCGACCGAGGCCATGCGAAGCCCTCTGAGACTTTGGAGAAATCCAATCGGTTGGACTTGACGTCGTTCACGTTTGCGTCCTCCGAGCAGATGTTTCGTTTGAGCGTGTTCACGTTTGCATTTGCGAGCATCAACACGAATCCAAAGCGAGAGCGAAACATTTCGAGGCCGCACGCGCGCTCCCAAACAGGAAAGTACACGCAAAGTGCTTATGTGTTCCTCTCTCGGGCCCCAAACATGTTCCGTTCGCGCACGCACGAACCCACCGAGGCCTTTAATGATTGTCGCGCTGCAGACGTTCATTACGCCGACTTCTTCAGACCCACGAGGTTGCTTATCAGAACACACACACACACACACACACACACACACACACTTGACGGTGAACGCAAAGCCATTAACACGCACCCCAGCATGCTTGTTGATTTTTCAACCGCTTTCGAGTGTAAAGCAAATTGAGCTTCATCTTTTTTTAAGTCAGGCACACCGCAGTAGGTAATGATTTTTTTTTCCTGTGGTCGTGACATGAGGCAATGCAAAGTGCTTGAGAGTGGCCGTAAAATTGCACTTTGAAAAACAACGGCAAGGCGGGCAAACGAACAGCGATTCAAATGACCAAATGGGTTGAATATATGCAAGGTGATAAAAAATGGCAGCATTTTATTTTTGCATTATATCTTGTTGACATGATGGTTTGGTTTCATTACTGGCTGTCCCCCCCCCCCCTTCCCTTATTTTTTTGGGACACCCCCAAATGGAGAGATCATTTAAAGCGGTTATCGTTGCGTTCAGGAAATCATGAGATGATAATTGTAGATTTCAGATGAGCACACGCATTTCTGATTTCATTTGATGTTTTGCCATTTTCAAATTCCTCTTCCCGCAAGGCAACGCACGTGATTGACAGCCGCCTGTTGTTGGAAGTCACCAAATGTCAAAACAAAGCGGCACAAAACACGTCTCATGGAAATCGTTCACGTTCAAAGAAGACAAAAGACGTCAAAGCGGCAAGCCAGCCTGAACGCGACGTCAACCATGGCGGCGAATTTGACCGCAAATCGCAATTCGGCCAACATTTGCATCCGAGTCCATTTGGGTCAAAGAGCAAGATTAAAAAGTAGCATTTTGGTCCAAGAAAGTTCTTAAAAGCGGCACCAATTTTTGGCCAACGTCTCTCTTTGCATGACTCGATTCTTTGCTTTTACGAAAACGTCGTCGACATGTTCCAAACCTTTTATTTTTTTTTTTCAAATGAAACCAAAACCTTCAAAACCGATTGAGAGCCGAGCATGAACAAACGTGCTGCAAATTGTCGGTATGCGGCAAAAAAAAGAAATATTAGAAAATTGGAGCCAACATGGCGATCGTGACAAGTGACAGAAAAATCCAAATGATGGAAACTTTGAGCAAACACATTTCCAGTTTGTTCTCAAAGAACATTTTGGGACCTTTAAAGTAGACAACAACGTTTTGGGAAATGAATAAATAAACAGATATATATATATATATGTGTGTGCGTTTTTGCTTTCAGTAAGGTCCAACATGAGTAATTTAAACGACGTCAACCACCTCCATTTTTTTTTGTGTCGCCTCCTCAATGTCCTCATGTTTCCCGGCCTAATGGGATGCGCGTTGCGCCACGCAATAGTGCCATTAAACGGCAGGTCGGGAGCAGGAAGTGGAACGTTTCGCAGAGATGGAATTTCAGATGAAAAGGCCGCCGCAGTTTGGGCGGCTGGAAGTGGAAAGGAATGAGAAGAAAATGGTTGAGTTGCAACTGTAAATAAGATCCCCCGACGGACGGCCGGCCTTTTACGCTTTGCGGGGCTGCGACAGACAGATTAGAGCGCAACGGAACGTACGCTTTGTCTCCCGCTGCCGCTCTCAACTTTGGTTTCCTGCAGGCAAAACTTGCCGCACCTCCCGCCACCTGCATTGATTTTGGAATCTCCTCCAACAATTTCTCTCGGGCGTATTTCATGAATTTGCGGCAGATTTTGTGGCTCTGAAAAACGGAAAATTCTCTTGACTAATTGGATCCAAATATTTGCGTTTTGCATTCATAAAAAACACATTTCCACGTCATTCTAAAAGTTCAACTGGTTTTCTTTTTTTAGATCATCAACTGTTGATTCTGTTTTCCTCTCTCATCAGAATTGAGGACAATCTCTTCTTGAATCAGAAGACCCGTAGCGATTTGGTCAACTTATAAAAAAAAAATGCTCCCGTGAATTTACGATACGTGAAAAAATGGACGTGACTTGCGTGCTCCGAGTCCGGTGGATGAATCAAAGTGCAGCCTGGAGGGAAAGGAATTGCGGCCGCCGCATCAATTTTCAAAGCGGGCAAGGCGGAGGGAAACCATTCGCAGATTTCCAGGAAGAAACGACTAAAGAGGCGTCCGTTTCTATCGGACAACAAATCAATCCGAGGTTCGGCACGGCGCGCACGTGAAACATTCATCAAGTCACTTTTTTTTCTTTTATGTCCGCTTCACTTCCACCGGTGAGCATTTATTTATTTATTTTTTTTGTATTTATTTCTTAAGTGTCGAGAGATGTTCGTTGCTTCGGAAATGCCGTTCGCACGTAAACACGTTTTCGGGCTGAAGCGGCTCCTCAAATAATTCCGCAATTTCTTAATTTTTTCTTCTTTCCGTGCAGCAGAAGAAGGCAAGCTACAAAACTTGATTGCTCTCTCAACTTTTCAGTGGGATGTCGGAATCCTCAAATATTTGCGAGCGGCTTCCTGAAACATGCAAGTTAAATGACGACACCTCGACCTGGTTTGCGTGAATTTTCTGGTGATGTGACGTCAGACTTTTGAGTCGGTTGCATTCTATTGCTTCTTGTCATTTAGCGCGTGTGCTCGCAAAGGAAAAAAAAACTATTGCATATTTGCAATATTGAGGACCAAAAGCAAATCTTTTTTTTTTTTGTAAAAACGTCGCGGAGGCCGGCGTTTCAAATGACACGTCACTGCTAATGAGCCCGCATGTTTGAAGTCGTTGATGAGCGAGCACGCGATTGGCCACGCTTTGATGCGGCTCGGCACAACACGCAACAACAAATCGGGCGCCGGCCGAAGGACAAGACAGTTCAGTCCACGTGTTTGTTTCATCCGAGCCCTCGTTTTGATCCGTCGGGCCCTAAAGAAGCGTTTGAAGCGCGCTAATGATGAACGCAGCGCCGCGCAACCGTTGTTGGTGCTCTTAATGGAATCGGCGCTCACGATAACCGCGTATGCGCGTATTTTATTTATTTTTTTGCCGCATTCGCCCCGATTCCGACGCTTGCATTTATTTACCTCTCGAAATGGTCCAAATATGTGAAAAGCAAACATTTGTGGCGGCGTCAACAAGGACGAGGCACCTGCGTGTTTTTGCACGCCGGCGTTATGCTAATGAGGCGCCGCTCCAGCGCATGCAAACCAGAGGAGAGGAGAGGCCTAATTAATTTTCAGATTTGAGCTTTGATGTGTCTAATTGCTCTAAGCTTCCCGACTTCATTAGTCAGCGCGCCGTCTCGGCGGACGGACGAGCCGCGTCCCTGCGGTTCGCCACGGGAGCTTTACCTGCCTATTTTTAGGCCCCGGTATTTATTAGTCCGAGCGCCGCGGTTGCTTTAACATCGCACACAAATCTTAAACCAATAACAATTGATCTCGACCGAACATATACTGCGTTTCAAATGATTAGCGTCAAGCTAATTTGAGACGAAAAAAATTCATCATCTGCAAGCTGCAGTGGGGCGGAAAAAAAAAAATCTTCCTCTGAATATTGTGATTTAAAAAAAAAAACAAACAAAAAAAACTGTTTCGGATTTCTTGCCATGTATTTTCAACCAAACAAAAGTCATAAATGACTTCAACTTTTCACAAAACACGCTATATAAATAAATGTGAGGCGACCGATTAAATTGGCTTATAATTTTTTTTGGGGGGGGGGGGTGACAACATGTAAGAAAATATTACAAAGATCAAAAAGGAAAAAAATCCACACACATTCTCTGAAATGCTTGTCGTCAAATGTCTCGCGTTATTCTGGCAACCGTGTCCCACGCCAATGGCAAATGCGCTTTTGGTTACCATGACAACCGTGCGACAAAACCAGGGCCACTCTGCCGCTTCTGCCACCTCGCCAAGCCACTTGCGAGCCGTTTATTTCATGATGCGTGAAAAGTAAAACAAGCACACGGCTCACGCTCACACGCAGATCGCCGAGACAATTTGCTTCGTTCCGAGACGCTTTCAAAACGTCCTCCGCACCGTCGCGTTCATTTGTCACCTTGCTCAGTTTGCCGTCCACTTTCCGGTGACGCCCCAAACTCTCGTGTCCTTTTGTGAGTTGGAGCGACGTGCAAAATTGTCACCGCTTTAATTGCGGCGTGACCTCAGACCGCGCAGCTCGCCGAGCGCCACTTAAACCACTCGCGTCTAATCGACGTGCCGAGTCGAGGCCAAAGTAGCCGAGCGACACCTCGAAGCTCGCGCAAATCCACTTGGATCGTTTTCGCTCGAGTGGTCGCGACAGAGCGCGCTTCCAAATACATTTGCTTTTCGTCCGGCCGAGGACAAGATGAGCGTTTGACGCGCCACGCCAAAATGGCCACAAGAAGCTACGATCCATCGAGCTTGATTAAAAACAAAACATCGAGCCGTCTGCCCTGCGACCGGTTCAGGGTGGAGTCAGCCGGGATCGGCCCGTACAGGAGAAGCGCTGACATCGAGCTGCTCACGGAAAACATTTTTACAATTTGTTTGGATGCTCCAAAGATAATGAGCTGACCAAGCATGGATTTTTAGTCTTTGCCGTAAATAATTGCCTTCTGCCGCCGGGCCAAATCGCACGCCGCATTCATTCTCGCGTCCGAAGGCTTCCATTAATTTGACCACAACAACAAATTCTGTAGCGGGAAAAAAAAAAAATGTGGCTAATAAACGCTTCCTGACCATGTTCCGCTTTGGGAAGTCCTTTAAAAGTTTCCTCAAGGATGTCATCCTGCGCTTTTGTCCACGTTGGAGCCCAGACAATCATTTGGACGCTGTTGAAGGAATTTATTGATTCCATCCTTGAATGCTGCTGAATATTCAGCTGTGTACAAGCACTTTAATACAAATCGCCGCCTTTCAACAAAGAAGCAATTTTGTCCAAATGCAAATGATTCGGACGACCTTGCCAAGTGTGGAGACGAGCGCAAAAAAAAAAAAAAAATTCCCTCCAGGCAGCCCGAAGGTGGCAGAAAAAGTTCGAAATGGCTCGATCGGGAACGTTTTGATTTGTCGCTCTCGGTCCAAACGGAATCATCGACATCGGGAGGCGCTATGCTGCTTAAAGGGAAAAAAAATGTGCTGGTGAATAATGCATGAGGGGGTTAAAAAAAAAAAAAAAAAAAAGCGTAAGCGGTGATGTACGAGTGGGCGTCGCCGGCGAGTCACGACGGTCGCCGTTCCCTTCAACATCCGACGACCCGCTCGGCTTGGGTCCGAAATCGTGAGCCGCATCAGCCGGCCGTCCTTTGATGCACGTTGGCAAAAGTTCCGTGAGTTGGCTCAAACCCGACAAAAGTTTCAAAATCATCTCCACAATTCAAGGCGATTTTCTGCCACCAATCCAGCAGGATTCATTTGAAGCTTCAAAACGTGACCAAGACAAAAATGGCGAGCGTTCTTCCTTTCCGAGCCGCATCTGAAAACAAGGCCCGCCTCGTCGAAGAAGCAAGACGTGCGCTGGTGAAAATGATGCGTCACCGCCGGCTCCTTTTTGCCTTCTCCATCCGGCAACGGCAGCGAACGAGTCGGCTGCTCTGGGGAAAGTCCGGAATCCGTTGATCCAAAAGGAGGCGTGTCCGGTCCCGGAGTGGCAAGCCGATTGGCCAAACTCTTTTTGCCGCGATCCGACTCGACTCGCACGCGTCAATATTGCAAAAAGAAACGCGCAAACGGCGGCACGGAATCAATCTCATGTTGGACCTTAGTGGGCGTGGCTGGAGAAGTGGGCGGAACAGGTGCGGAGCGCCGCATCGCGTTGAGGAACTGGGATTGTCACGTGGCGTGTGCGTCCACGTTTGGAAGGCGGCCGGCGTCCGCGCGCCAAGCAAACGGCCAACAACGGTTGTTGGAGAAAAGCAGACGCGAGATGGCCGCCTCTGCGTCCTCCGTGTCCACATTGAAATGTTGGGCCCTTCCTGACCATCGGCTTTTCGTGGTCGCGATTTCGCCATGGACGGCGTCCAAAGGGAGATGTTGAATGGGCCGCGCTCAATTGGAGCAATTCATCAAAATTTGAAATTCGACGATTACAAAATTGGCATCATTGGAAAAAAATGATTATTATATACAGTATATATAACATTGTTATAAATCGTGCTCATTTTCCAATGTCTCGTACTGAAGTGAGTGTACTTGAGAATTTTTCAAAGTGTTTCCCTTCAATTTCACAACAGTTTTGAGGCAATTCATAAAGCGATAGAAAGCTCAGAGCCTTGAAACCAGACTCCAATTTATACATTTCTACCTTTCGGAATGAAAGAAATAATTTAATAATAAAAAATGATTGCGCGTAATAATTTTTTCAGAATGGAACATCCTTCCTTCCTGCTACGTCTTTCCATTTGGGGTGGGGTGGGGGGGCGTGGCCTCGTCCCCGTTGAACACAAATTGCACCTTTTGCGCGGTCACGCTTGTAGCAAAGAGCCGACTTTCAAACGGGCCTTTGGCAGAATCGGGACGCCACCGGCAGCAGAATGAATCAAATTGCGGGACGGGAAAGCCTCCCGGTGTCGAAGCTCAGTAATTAACGACGTCCATCAGCGGCGTCGCTGCTGTCGGCCGCTTTGCCTTTAATTCCATTCCAATGGAAGCGAAACATCTCCACACGTGTCACATTTGCCGGGATGATTGGATGACATTTTCGGCACGCGGGACCATGTCAGGCTTTAATTACTTTCCAGTTCGAGGAGAAAAAAAAAAGGCAGCAATAAAGCACAAACGAATGTGAGTAAATCTGCTTCCCGTTTCGCATAATAGCTCCCTCCAAAACTTGGCCTGCAGCTTAAAATAAATCTAGAGTGATGAGAGTGCTCGTAAAAATGTGTCATTCTAACAGATTAAATTTTTGGCGAATGGGCAAATTGGGATCAAGACGTCTCACCTGGAACCTTGCGAGGTAACTGCTTCATTGATCAAAGTTACTTCAATAACGGGGTGATTCACACTAGAGACCCCCCTCAACGCCCCACCAGCATAGTTTCGCTCAGTATATTATATAATATATATTATATTATATTATATATATTATATTATATTATATATTAGGGCGGCACGGTGGCCGACTGGTTAGCACGATGGCCTCACAGTGAGAGACCGCATCAGTCGTGGGCTCCGGCCATCCTGCATGTTCTCCCCGTGCCTGCGTGGGTTTCCTCCGGGTACTCCGGTTTCCTCCCACATTCCAAAAACATGCACGGCAGGTCGATTGACGTTCGAAATTGCCACTAGGTATGAGTGTGAGTGCGGATGGTTGTTCGTCGACGTGTGCCCTGCAATTGGCTGGCAACCAGTTCAGGGTGTCCCCCGCCTACTGCCCGAAGATAGCTGGGATCGGCTGCAGCACCCCCGCGACCCGCGTGAGGAGAAGCGGTATAGATGATGGATGGATGGATGGATGGATGGATGGATGTGTATATATATATATATATATATATATATATATATATATATATATATATACACACCCACATTCATTATCTGTACCGCTTCTCCTCAGGCGGGTCGCGGGGGGGTGGCTGGAGCCTATCCCAGCTATCTTTGGGCACTAGGCGGGGGACACCCTGAACGGGGCACACGTGGACGAACAACCATTCACGCTCACACTCATACCTAGGGGCAATTTCGAACGTCAATCGACCTGCCAAGCATGTTTTTGGAATGTGGGAGGGAACCGGAATACCCGGAGGAAACCCACGCAGGCACGGGGAGAACATGCAAAACACAGGATGGCCGGAGCCGGGATCGAACCCACGACCGAATCTGTCTCTCACTGTGAGGCCATCGTGCTAACCAGTCAGGACACAGAAAAAAAAAAAAACACACTCGTGTCACCACTTTCCCGTTTTTGTCCGCACACACGAATCTTAGTGGAGCAAACATGCACACACACAAAAGTCAAGTTGCCATACTAATGAGACAAAAAGAAAAAAAATGCGTACGCAAGACACGCACGCATGCGCACGGCGGAAAAGGAAAGGAAAAGGAAAGAACTTACTTGCAGGGTTCAAGTGGTTCTTGTAGCTTTTGCAATTTGGACCGCTCCTGTTCGTTCCGCATGGCAACCTTACGCTTCTGCTGTGCCAGTTTAGTTGGTCGAGGCGATTCGTTTCTCCGGATCCGCTTTACCATCTCGAAGGTGGACTTCCATCTTGTTGGAACGTCCTGCGCCAGCGTCCGTGCGCAACTTGCTGCTCCTTTTACTCCTGGGCGTTTGGTGGACTGTGCTTGACGTGGCCGACAATCTTGTGACACTTGGCCAAAACACTTTCAAATCCGCTGTCGTTCAGGCAAACTGTCACCGTTCGTTGCAGGATGTGCATGGCAGGTTTTGAAAAGGGAAAAGTCTCGCGGCTGCAACCATCTTAAGGGCTCGAACAGCGCAAAGAGTGCTTAACTTCTCCTTTATTTCCCATTTGTTTGCAATATCCACAAAATGGCCAGCGCACGCCTCAGCGTAGTTCGGATATTTAAATTCGACTTGACACAGTGAGCAAACTACTGTAGATTTCTCCAAAGAGCCATCGAGCAACTTTTTAAAGTAAAACTTTCCACCTAAAAGCTCGTCTTTGTCCATCTTGGCGTCAGGGATTCTCCTCGAAGTTAGGCTGTACCACGTGAACAGAGGTAAAAGGTCAGCCCCCACCGGAAGTAAAGAAATTACATTGACGGCCTTTTTTCTTTTTAAATTAATCTCAAACGTTAACGCGATCATTTTGACAGCTCTATAATATCTTATTTCTACTGTAGGCTTTTATTCCCACATTGTTGACAAGATAAGAATGTTAAAAATTGCAGCACAACAGAGAAAAGAAAACGCGTTGCTGCGGGCAACAAGTTCCATTTGAGGGTGGGGGCATGTTGTTGGCAAAAACCGAAAGCAAGAATGCTTGAGCTCAGACTCGCTTCCAAAATCACCGTTGTGTGCTCATCTCATCCGTTTCAAAACTTCGAGCGTGGTTCGCATTCGCCCGCTGCGTCAAGCAAAAGTGCGACAAAGTGAAACCAATGTCGGCTGCGTTTTTCTTTGGACTTTCAAAAAAATGCTTCCCTTGTTTCGCTCAATCCTGCGTCACATTCTGGTCGCTTTTTACTCCACCGAATGCGAAATCCTTGCCGTGATTTCATGCTAGCGGCACGTTAGTTGCCATGACGATTTCTTTTTGGATTTCTTCTCCGTCTTTTTTGTCTTCTTAAGCATTCGGAAAAGAAGGCGGCCACTGCGTGACTGGAAATTCTTTTACTTGTTCTTGTTCTCATGTCTTGGTGGTTTGCAAATTTTTTCTTTTTTGTGCCGGCATGGCGACATCAAGTCAAAACGGGCATTTTAGTTTTTTTTGCCGACCTGATTCTTGAAACGTCCTCTGGGAAAAATAAGTATTTGTCTGAAATACCACGCTGGGCCTTTTTGTTGGTTTCAATTCCTGGAAATCTCAAGCAGCGAACCATTTGCCAAAACTTGTGTGATTTTGCGTTGGATCGATTGAAAACTTTTGTTTTGTGTTTGAGGAGATCAAAGTGTTGATGACGCTTCACTCCTAAAATGTGCTCGGACCATCGAGGGAGATGCGACGTCGGCTGAAAATGAACTCGTCATCCCGCTCGTGTCTGCGGCAAATCATTTTTGTGCATTACCGCCCATGAAAGACGACACCGAAAGTCGGCACCATGAGAGAACGCGGACTTTGATGCCAATTTTAAAGTATCCAAGTGGCGCCTGCGAAGAAATTGCAGGAGCATGTGAGTGACCTGCAGTCCAGAAAAGAGTTTTTTTTTTTTGTTTTGTTTGTTTTTTTCAAAATGGAGTTGCAGTGGCACAAAAAAAGGAGGCAATCTTTGGTGATTTGGTATTTTCTCAAGTCCCAAACGGATCCCGGTTGCTCCCGTTTGGAAGTCTTAAAACGTCCTTTGCAGTTTTGTGACTTGATTTGAATCCGATTGGGTTCAAAATGCTCCAATGGCGTTTTGTCTTCTCCTTCATTGCTCGCTCATAAAACCAATCACGGCAAAGCAATAACTGGGCAGCACCGCTCACTAAATTGCACTTTGTCGCGTGCGTCGCAATTAAAAGCATCTTCGGGTTTTTCCGTGCCGAGCGTAAAACGCAAATGTGATTTAAGTGCAAATAACGCTGCGTTTGCGTGTCGTAAAACATCCCGTCGCCGAGAGGAATTGTTGCCGCCCGACGTGGTGGCGCAATCGTGGACCAGCGGCGCTTATTTTTCAAGTGGGCCGTTGTTTTAGGGCACTTTGTCCTGCCATTCTCGCCGTCGCGCGTCTGTCGTCGTTTCCGCTTTTATTTTATTTATCAGCCTCCTTAAACGGGCGCCGTTGCGACTGCGGTCCTCCGATCTTTTTGTCGTGCGGCCGAGTTCAAAGGCCATCGAGGTGAAACGAATGCGTCTGGGTCGCCTTTGCCACTCACCCAGATGGTGACCAATGGCATCGTTCCTCCCAAACGCACAAACGGAAGCTGGAAATGAATGACATTTCTTATGTAGATTGCAGTTAATACAATGACGCCTTTGATGGGGAATTGGAGGCGGGGGCCCAAAAGAGCGTGCGGAGAGGGAGGAAATGAAAGGAATCGCTCACGTTGCTTAATATCAACGCCGCTCGTCATCGGAAGCGCCATTTTCCAACGTGAACATACGCGTCTTTTCGGGACACTCCCAATTCAGACGAGCCCCGAGGACGCGATCGTCGCAATTTCATTTCAAGAGTCGGTAAAACGTTTAGTGTCTCATGAAAAAGTCGTCTTGTTAAGGAGTGTAAAAAGTCAAAGCAGTTTGGTTTCATTTTTGGAACAAGATGATGATACTCGTTGTTGCTGCTGCAGCGACGCTAATTGCAAAGGTCAAAGGTCAAAGCATGGCCAATATGTTGAGAATTACAGAAAAAAATAATTGGGCCAATACAATAGAAATATATTTTTATGTGGATGGCGCAATCTGTCCACCAGGTTACGTTAGAATCATGGAAATCGCTTGACGGTTTCACAGCCGCACTCTCGTCCTGAGGAAGGGCCGGACTTTGACATCGACTTTGGATTTGGTGCCATTTAGGAGAGCTTCCCGTTTGCCACGGTGAACTTCCATGGAAGTGAGCTAGTTGTCATCTGCAAAGCAATTCAAGTGAAGATGACGTTTCCCAAAAAAGGAGTCCCTGTGGGAGCGGCTAGAAGAAGAAGAAGAAGGGCTCCATGACGGAGCCCTGTGGCACACCTACAGTGAGCGTGCAGGTAAAAAGGAGCCCAACGAAACTTTTAGTCCTGTGAAAGTGTGTTGCTTGTTGGCAAGTTTGTTGCGGACTCTTGGAAGCAAGCCAGCAGCAGCGCGTGTCGGGACTTCTCTGCGCTCCCTCCCCCTCGTCGTGGCGTCGACGGGCGCCCGCTTGACGCATTCAAAGACCTCGACCGGTTTATGTGTCGATGCCAGCGAGCCGCGCATGTGATGTGCGGCGACGTGACATGAAAAAGACACTCGGGTGCACGTGAGAAGCACGGCGGGGTGGGGTGGGGGGTCAGGTGTGCGGCGCAGCAAACGATGACGACCACGACAACGAGAGGAAGACGAGCGGAAAGTGTCCCCGAGGGGCTCCGCTGACAGCTTGAAACGATTCTCGCGCGCACCAACTTTGGACATTCATAGCAGGCGGCCGTCATGGGCGATTTCGCGCACCTTCCACTTGGGATGAAAAGCATTTTTCAAATAACTTCAACTTGGACCACATCAAGGTTAGAAGAGTTTGAGCTTTTTCCCAAGAGTTGTTTTTTTTTTGTTTCCTTTGAACTCTTTTAATTCAATTTCAATCCTTTTGCGAGCGAGTTTGTTCGTTTTTCTTTGCTTGAACTAACAAACACGTTATGTTGTTTTCATATTATCAAACATTTTGGCTCGCATCTTTTTTTTTAATTGAAAATCATTTTGGATTTAAGAACGGAATTGTGCAGTTCTAAGAAAAAATGTATTCCACGAGCGGCTGAATTCCAAGAACTGCATCGAAAACGTATGAATTGAAATGAGAGACGTCGCCGCCATTTTTGTTCCTTTTCATCAGTTTTGTCAACCTTGTCCGTTCATTGACTTTTTTTTTTTCTTTTTTTCCTTCATTTTGGTAAAGAAGCCTAAAAATGGCCCGGTCCTCATGAAATAAAGCACGCCGTGACTTTTGATTTGCGACTTTCAGATGCCAATCTGAAAGTTGGCGGCAGCGTGCGAGACGAGACAGGCGGCACATTCGAAGGCTGGAAATGGCGACTCTAAATTCCGAATCCCAATTTATTGTAAGATGGTAAAAATGGTTCAGCTCATCGATGTCGCCTTGCTTTTTAAATCGCAAGCAACTTTTCAACGAGCCGAAGAGCAAGGTGGAATGAATTGGCGGCCGACCGAGAGACTCACTCGGCTCATCCTGATCCAGCAAAAAGCAAAAATTGTCTTTGAAAGCGCCAATCCTCGGCTTTACCTCCCCTCGCCCCCTCTCAACTCGTCTGTGATGACTCCACTTTGCTTTTTTGCCATAATGAGCTTATTTGAGGCACTTTTACACGGCGTGCTTGGGCCATTACCTTGACTCACCTTGGATCAAGTTAAATCCCGAAAAGTCACTTTTGCCAAAGTGAGATTGATGAGCTTGTTCCCGGAAGCACAAAAGGACACGTGTTTACCCAAGTGCACTTGCGGGATTATGAATTTGCGCTCCGGCGACACTTGAAATGTCTTTGTCAAGGTACGAAGCCCTCGCCGGCGCCATTTGAAGCCGAGCGAGTCGATGGCTGGGAGCTGCCGCGTCGACTTGTTTGTCTCCAAAAACGTCGACAAAGCGAGAGAGAGCGCTCCATGTCTGGTCACGGAACAAAAAAAAACTCAAGTTCTCACTTTTGTCCAACTTTTGCTTTTCGATGCTGTTTGACGATGTCACGTGACTTCAACGCCGGAGACGAAAGGTCGGAATCTTGAACGCGTCCAGCGCGACGTCCCGCAAACCGCTCGATCCAGAGCGGATGTCGCCGCCAAATTTGGGAAAGACACGAGTCGCCTGAAAGAAAGACGGCGCTTTCGGTGGTTAAAGCTCCATGCAGAACCGAAAGCGCCTTCGCTTTGGATCGTGAGTTGACCTTCCGCAGCGCATTTCTCCTTGGGACCCCCACATCAAGTACACTTCAAGTCCAAATGAATTTTTTGAAGTGCAACAAATGTATTTCGGCGCCGTAATCAAGTATTCGTACTGGGTTCCTCCCGCTGCTGCCTAGCAACAGCCGAGGCCCAGTAGCAGGTGCGAGCCTCATTTTGTCCGCACGTGCTGCTAAACGGTAATGGCGCCGATCCTTCAGGGCTGCGCTTGGTGGCGTGCGTCTCCAAGCAGCTCGGGACGCGGCGGACACCGGCGGCGCCGTGGCTCGGCTGACACGGGGGGGGGGCTTCATTAACCTCCATGTTAGCGGCCTCGACAGCTGCCAGATGGGAGCTCGCAACAAAATGACAAACGGCTCCCGATTTGGCCTGCTCCGATAATTGTGTGACGGCCGACGAGCAGCCGCACGTGAGTTTGCTTCAGACTTCCTCGGATTTATTATTCCGCCCACCTTTTTTTTTTTGTTGTTGTTGTTCCACCAATCATTTCAACCTAAAACAAAACAACAAAAAAATCCAAAAATTCCTTTTCGATGGTTCGACAAGCCTCAAACTTGGGTTTGAAACCGGACACTGATTTGAAACGAGATCGGCAATTGGGCGCTGTCGTCCGATTGGGCTTCTTTCATCTCAGGCAGCTGACGAAGGTGAAGGAAGCTTTTTCTTTCCAAACATTGATGCACGCCTTGGTTCCATGTCGGCTAGATTATTGTCATGCGCTCGACTTTGGAGTCAGCCGGTCCTCCCTCAAGCGCTCCAAAATGTTGCGGCTCACGTCACCCCGATCTTGGCCTCTCTTCACTTTAGAGTTGGATTTAAGATACTTCTGTTTGTCTTGAAATTTTCTACGCTGCCTCAGGTCTGCGGACCCAACGCTGCTGGCGGTGGCGAGGACTAGGCGGAGCCTCAGAGGGGGTGTCGCGCCTTTTCTGTTGCCGGTCCTTCCCCCGTAACGAGCTTCCATTCAATGTTAGCCCCGCCCCCTCTCTGTCCACTTTTAAAACTCATTTAAGACCCAACATGAGACTGTCGCTGTTTCTGCTGTTTTTCTGCTATTGATTGTAAATGTGTTGTCATTTCCTGCTAATTTCTCTGACAGCATCTGGAAAATGCAAGTCGGATGGGATTGTGATGCGACGTTCAAGCCCAACTTAGCAATATTTGCAAAAGTCAGGAAAGTCGGGCTTTTATGCGCCCCCAAGTTTTCCATTTTTCACCTTTTAAGAGAGATTTTCATTTATGTCTTCCTTCCACACTTCTCAAGTGATTCCAATTTGACTCGATTCAGCTCCGATGGAAATATTGAACACGATTCTCACATTCAATTTCCCGAAGATTTGAAATGTGACGTGACGCCTTCTCCATTTCTAACTCCACAATTCGACATCAACTCCTTTTGATTTCTTCCGAAATTTCTTGAAATTTGTTTCCGCTTGTCAACTTCTGAGGAACTCAAGCTTTGATGAAAGCTTGGCTTGCGATGGTTTGGTTTCGCAATGACGACTTTTTTGCCTGCCGCGACCTTTGACTTTCAAAACGGCAACATTTCATGCGCTGGCGACGCCAAGATCACAAGAAAAAGAAGAAAAATGTTTTTAATTCGAGCCGGTGTTGCGTTCTGTTCCGATGGCGTCTGAAACATTCGTGTGGTGCGTCGCGATAATTGCTGTTGTGAAAATGTCTTCTTTAATCTTGCGTAATACACGGACGAGCATATTAGCGCTCGCTACACGCAAGATCAAGCTCAATCTTCCACTCCGGTGGGATGGATGAAAAATAATGACAGATGGCGTCTTTCTTAAACGTCAATGATGCGCCATACGCTTCCACAAATCTATTTTCGAGGACAATTAATCGCGTGCGTTGCGGGTGACGTCGTCGGATTATTTGCCGACTGGGATCGGACCTCCCACCCACGTCGCAGTCCGGGTTCGTGTTTTGTTCCAGTTGTTGTCGTCGCCAATTGGCGGTCATTCCAAAACTGAGATGACGTTGTCGTACTTGCTCTGTTTTTTGGTCGTACACGAACGAGCAGACTTGGAATGGGACACCTGGCGTACTTTGACTGCGTCCGAATCTCAAATTTCACACGTCACGCGGACTTCCGACGGGCAAAACAAATTTGGTTTCGCTTTTAAGAGGAACCTTTTTCCCAGCAAGATGAAAGCGTCCTCACAAGGTGTTTGATTCTTTTAAAAGAAAATACCGAACATTGGCGCAATTTCAAAATGAAACCTCAAATGTCTTTAAGCAAAGTTGAAGAGTTTTCCAAAACATGGCAACCGATTTAAGGGCGCAAATAAAAAAAATGAACCGGTCCTCCTCACAACTCTGCAGTGGGGATCATTTGCCTTTTTTTTTTTTTTTTGCCACGATCAAATATTTCACGTTGCCAATTCAACCACGCTTTGAGTTAACTGAGAGGAGCACGAGGAGGCCTTGAAGACGTGGTTTGGGTCATTCCAAACCTTTTTTCGGGAGGCAGCAGGGCTCTGTTGCTATCCCATTCGAGTTGTCGTTTGATTTTCCGGGCCTCTAAACAAGCACAGAAAGCGCTTTAGTGACAGATTGGAAGTCGTTCAGCTTTTGTGTGCGAGGACGTCGACGCGCTGTGTTGTTGTCGCCGTTGGCTTCCCGTTTTGGTGTTTACTGTGCCACAATGTAAAGCGTCTTTTCCAAAGAAAAGCTGTGACATCTTCCATACTTATGCTGCGACGCTTCCACTGCTTTATTTCAGTGCCGTGTGCCGTGGTAGGGATTTCAGAGTGTGATCTTAATCTTCTTATCTTTGAAGGCATTTCACCTATAGGACCTCCATAAATAAGCCTCATCTCAAGTTTTGCGTTCTGGCTGTGTCTGATAAAGAATCCAGCTTTGTTCATTTTCCCCTCTTTTTTTTTTTTTTAATCACTCTACAAGGTGACCTCACATTCTGTTTCTCAGGTTCACTCAGCACATGCGCGTGCCGACAGAGACACGGCGCCGAGTATGCCCACGCGTCCTCTTGCATCATCTAGAAATGCAAAAAAAAAATAAAAAACACCTGCAGTGCTTTATGTTGGAAAGTTTGAATTGTTTTAGTTATATAAAATTCCCCCTCCCCCTCCTGCCGATGCCCAGGGAACGATGCCGAGACTCGCAGTTTGATAATGTATTTCTTCCACCATATTGAAATTCTGCAGACAGAAGTTCAATACTTCCCTCGTCGCCACTTTTGGGGAAGGGAGCTATGGAATCACTTTGAGCACGCTTTGCATATTTCCACACGAGCCAAACTTTTGTTTGGGGAATTTTTTCAAGCATGTTTTCTGCATTGTTAAAACGATTTATCATGTCGCCGATCTTCTGGACAGGTCGCTTTGTCTTATTTACGACATCAAGTTGGGCTGAAACGGGTCCTCAAATAATTTGAGTGCCTCCGTTAAAAAATCTTCTGCCTCGAGTGCTTGCTTCGTTTTGTCTCCACTGCCAAGAGGAAGTCAAGCTAACCACGGCAACAATTTATTTTGGCGACGATGATGACGATAACACAAACCTTAACTGAGCAAATAACTTGTGTACTTTTATTTTGAGGTTGTTACCAACGTGACTCGACTCGTCGTCTCGATTGTTTGGAGCGTTTTTTGCCATCACATCTGACTGAAATAATGTTCAATATAGAAAAAAAAAGACATCATTACGCTGACATTGTGTTGTGCGATGCTTGTTGCCGGTATTTAGCGCTAGTGTAACTCATGTCTTGGCTCAGACCTTTTTTTCTGTTCATGTGATTTTTTTTTAGCGCTACTACTATTTCCTACGTACCGAGAACGCACCGCAGCGTGAGATGACGTCCCATCTCGTACGAGAAACGGAGAAGACTTTTTCCTTGTCAATAGAAAGAGAAAGGGCTCTGAAGAGACCAAACTCGGTCCTTGAACTTTTTTTGTGTAAGCTGTGAGAGACTGGAGTTCGAACCCTGTGGTGTTCTTTAGACAAGGAAATTAGATTTTTTTTTTTTGTTGAAGACTATCAATCCTGGTGAGTGTTTTAGTCGAATGTGCCTAATTAACATAACTGTGTCCATGTATCTCACATGTCTCTCACGATGTGGAACTGAAAAAAAAAACAGTCAGGAATGAAGTTTTGTGAACGTTGAGATTGCTATTGAGATATAACTGTTGAAAGGGAAAAAAAAAGAAAAGAATTGTTACCAATTTAGCTCGCACATGCATTCCTAGCGGGTGCACTGCCTCGTGAGCTAAGCTAGCAGACTCCATGCGTGTTAGATACACGCATTGTTTTGTTTTTTTTCACTGGTCGATTTTGCAATGCTGTCTTTTTGGGCCACATTGAGTGAATGCTCTGCACATTTCGTGCAGGCTGTTTTTTGGGGGGCTGATAGAATCGTCAAAAGATTGAACTGCACCGACAGTGAATCGGATGCCTCGTGGGACGTCGACAAGTGACGTTCGGGTTTCCGTGGCCATCTATTTCCCTGGAGGGTGGTAGGACCGTCTAGAGGATTTTTTTTTGGACAAATCTTTTTTTGGTTGTTGTTTTTTCTGAGATCTCAGACATTTTTTTAGTGGGTCAGATCTGACACCAACTTTGACACTAACTGATACCAACACGAATACATGTTCTAAATACTAAGGAGTTTAATATATATAAATGCAAATGTTCACATATTTCTACTAATTGCTCTTAGTGTGTCTTATTTCTGTTGGAGTTTTCTTCCTGCTCTAAGTAGAGTTGCTGCCGCCCATCTCCCTGCAACCTAAGATAGACGAACCTTAAATTGAATACATATGAATAATTGTTACACTAAAAAAATTGACATTTATTTTCTGACAACTTAGCTTAAGTGTGACGCTGCGTAGCTTCAATCGTGGGAGTTACACTAGCATAGCGAGCCGCGCTCGCTAACTGACGCTGCACATTTTGATACTGACGGCCTGACAAAGTTGCCGTTCGGATTGATCGCAAAATCGCCAATTTGCTTGCGATGTCACGTTGCGTCATCGACAAAACAAAAATGCGTCTTTTCAAAAGTCGAACCAGCGACAGTGCAGCACGGTTCCCTCCGAAATAAACGACGCGGCTTCGGCTTGCTCAGGATCCATCCCGAATGACCGATTGCATGATCGTGACATCTGCATGGCAATTCCCAAAGATGGGAATTCTCCTTTGCCGCATGCTCCGCGTTGCCTCGTTTGTCATCGTGTTAGCTTTGCCGAGCTTCTTGTTCGAGGAAAGACGATTCGCACGCGCGTTGTCGAGACTTTGCCTTGTTTTTAAGAGCGTCTCCGCGTGGGAGTGCTCTCCGCCGAGATGCCGTAATTGATAGAGTTTGCGGAAAGGCGAATCGGTTCGCTGCTTTCAGTGCATCTGCAGCTCCTTCAAAAGCCGCGGTTGCAAATGTGCTGTGCAATAAACGAGCCGGCGCACATGCTTCTGGACGTCATGGGCCTTTGCTCTTCTTCTCTCGAGCAGCCAAGCACACATCGGTGTACAAACGCATCGCTGCAAATCCCAGCGGTGGAATCAATGCGGAAATTCTTGGCATCAGCAATATGACAGCAGCGCCCGCTGCAGCGCGGCTAGCATCGCTCATTTAAGCCTGCGATGGGAACCTTGCAAAATAAAAGCAGCTATCAAGCGTGTTCTCCAAAGCGCCGGCCTTTTTTTTTTTCCCATGATTTGCTTTTTAGCCGTGTCTGTCCCGCCGCCGCCCCGGACTCCGAACGGCGTGCCCTTGAAAAGTAGCTTTGTCGTGCTTGACGAGGGCATTCCGGACGGGCTCGCTTGTGCGCATTCACAAACGCAAAACGCATCGGCAACTCGGCGCTGGCCCGCCGCCACTGAGACCATCGCCATCAACGACTGCTTTTCAAAGTCTTCAGCTCAATATCGTCACTTAGCGTTAGCCAAAGTTGAACGGTGAAAAAAAAAGAATCATTTGCGACGCATTTGTAACACATCACGTAAGTTGGTTCCTTAGAGCGGACGGAACGGATTTGCCTTCTCCCGTTCAACGTCTCTTCAACGTGACGAGCCAAGAATGGATGAATGTAAGCGAGGCGGATAAGCCCAAAAAGCGCAGGGAGCACTTGAGCCGTCTTAACAGCGACAAGGCGCTATCAGACCGAGCCGGAGCAGAATCGACTCGCTCCGATCAAATTCAATGGTAATCCTGCCGCAAAAGTCAAATGTGGCACCGCCGCCACCAGGGGGGGACAGCTGACGCATCCATCGCAACTCCGTTATCGGCCTCCGAGTTGGAACCTTGGCCTTCCGTGGGGACCTTTTCATACCGCCACTTTTTTAATTTGTTTTTATTTGACGTTGCCATTCTGCAAACCATCGCTCGGGATGTTTAGTTTTTCTTAACATTGCATTTGAAATCCGCCCGTTTGAACTCATTTCGATGTCAGTCGTCAGGACTTGCTGAGTGTTAGTCAGCGTTTTGACGAAAGACCCACAAATTGTTTCCACATCCAACCTCGCAACTGGTCGCCGGGCGTTTGCTTTTCCACCGACAAGACACTCGAAGCGCTTCAAAAGCAACTCATCGTGACGCGCTCACAAAGCCCGGCCGGAGAGGCAACTCGCAACCCCAGCCGCCGGATCGCAACTGAGAGAATCAGAACCTTGACCGGCAAAAGAGTTGGACTCGAGCTTTTGCCGGAATTCTTCCAAAAATGAACTTTAAATTTACGTTTGTGGCGCCTCAACATCTCAACAAGAGTTTCCTTCGATAAAGCAGATAAAAAAAAAAACCCAAAGAAAAAAGAAATCATGAATATCTTTTGATTGTGACATCAGAATGTATTTGCGATGTACAAGCGCCACGACTCACGCCAAGTCGATTTCCAAACTCTGTGTTTTCCGTTTTAGGAATTTAGGAAACACGCCAACTAAGGCATTCTTTGTGAATTTGCGCCGTCAATGTTTTCTTTGAGTGTGCGCTTGAAATCGTCTGACTTAAAAGCGTCGCCATGTGATAGTTAAGTCGTCCCTCCGCCGTTGGCAACTGTAAACGATTTGGCTCCTTTTTTGTCCGTTCGCCAACGTTTGCAATTTGAAGGGCGGCGCCATCAGGCCGTTCTTGAGCCCTCAAAATTCGTTCTTGGGATTGAACACAGCGGGTCACTTGACCTAACCGTTCCGTTCCGGCCTCAACCCTCCGGCCTTTTTCAGAAAGATTAAAACATGTAAAAAAAAAACAAAACAACAAAACTGTATGACGACAGAAGACTGTTGGGAATAAACAATTGGAGCCACTATTTGATTGCAGGTTGTAAACGTAAGTCGAGGCTTCGCCGTCCCGGACTGCTCAATTCTTTTGAAATGTTGTCTGCGGTTCTTCTCTCTCTGCGCACTTTTCACATGAACTTTATTGACCCGACGAGTCGGAGAGGGTAAACGCGCCACAATCTCGGCAGATTGATTTGGCGGGCGAGTGAGTGAGGCTATTGATTGGTTTGGGGAGATCATCGCACCTCCAACAAGATTGGCTTGCCGTGGATTTTCCACGTTGGCTCGGGAAAGGCTCGCATGGTAAACGTTTTGTTTTGCTCTTTGCTGGCTTTTACTCGCCACCACATTCCCACTTGGTGTCTTGTGCCCGCCGTTAAGTTGGAATCTTTTCCCCAATGATGTTATTTCAATTTCACTCCGCATTGCGATCGGTTCGGAGGCCTCGTCGGGTTGCGATTCCGATGCTGTCCAATTGTCTTCTCTCCTCTGCGGCCGACGGCGAAGACACTTTGAGGCCACGTCGTGCGCAGAAGCGTGGCCTCGACTGCCAATTATCGCCCGAGCGGAGGGCTAATTAAAGTTTGATGAAGTTCACGTCGGCGCGGATACGCGGGGTGGAGTGTTGGAAAGGGTCCCGCGCGAGATCAAACGCCGTCTGCTCAAGGCGGCCGCTGTGAAATTGAATTGTTGGCCATTATCAACCTTGACCCCAAACACGCCGGCTCCCTCGTGAACGCAAACGCGGGGAGGAAAATTCACTTCAGGGAGAGAAAAATAGAGCTGCCGGCTTGTGCCGACGCAGGATGAATCACTAACAAGGTCTAGAAGGAATTGAATAGATACGGCTATTTTTTGGGGTGGTTGTAGCGAGCGGCATCAGCAAAAAAAAAAAAAGATAAAATGCCCCTTCTGTTAAAGAGGCTCCTTTTCTGCTCTCACCGTTGTACTATTTCGGTAACTTCATCCTTTTGGGAAGTTAAATTCCAGGTTGCATACAAGGACACGTTGCCCTCAATAGGAAGAACTTATCTGCTGGTCCTCTGTTACAACGCTTAAAAGCCCCCCCCCACCGCACCGCACCCAACTATGTTCTTTGTGAACTTGACACGCGCCACGTTAGCAAAGCGGGTGGCGGGCGCTGGCGTTTTGACTAATTCATGGCCCGCACTTGCATATTAATGCGGCACCTTTGCGTGGCAAGCCAACATATGCGCGGTTGTATTTTTAATCAACAAGAAGGTGCAGGCAGTCAGCCGGAAGAGCCAAAGCGGGCCAATGATTTGCGTGCGGGCTCGGTGCTGACCTGGAGGAATTCTACCAAAGGGCAACGAAAGACTAATTGTTTGTTGAGATTGAACGGAACGTTTTAGCCATCGTTCATATTGCAGCGACGGGCCGCTTAAATGCTGGACGGCGCCACCATTTCTCATCAAACACGGCGCAGATGTGTGACGAAAATGAAAATGAACATATTTCGCGTTGCAGCAGAGGACAAGAAAAGACCTGGTGAAAGTGCAACTAAGCCGTGTCTGCCATCTAGTGGTGTACGGTGACATTACAGTGTGAAATGAAAGTCAGCCACAGCAGATTATTTTTTTCGATTGTAGCAGCTTCTTTTCTTCTTGCATGAGTCGTCATTTTGTAAGAGCAAAGCACCAAACTACCTTCGTCCTTAACGTCTGTCGTTTTAAAAAGATGAACTTTCTCTCTCTCGCTTGTCTCCGAGTTGAGTTTTAATTCCATTTTTCCTCCGTGCCGTCACTCGTGCCGCGATTTGTCATTGTCCGTCTCGGCCATGAAAACGGAAACGCCGGGACGCATCGATTAGCACCGAATAAGCTCTGAAGTAAAATGACGCTCGATAAACGGAATAATAAGTGTCCCCCTTTTTGCTTAATGAGTATGTTCATGTTGTCCTTTTGCTGTTGACATCTCCAAAGGACGCTTGGTGGGGGGGTGCGGAGGTGCGGAGGTTATCACCATCTCCTCCAGAAAGCGGAACAAGCATTGTAATGAAGCCTGAGATAAGCGGCGTTATTAAATATGCAAATGAAGCTAATAAGGGGATCACGCTGGCATATTTCTTTGTTAACCTCGCTGATCATGCGTGACACTGTCAGGCGTCTTCGCCGATTCCGAGACGCCTTCTTTTCACATGCTACATTTAGCATTTTCAATATGCACTCATCCCTTTTTGAAAAGTGCACACAATGAAGGATTTCAAATTGACTTTGACAAACACGAGCTGTTCTTGCTACGCCCGTGTAATTATCGGTGCCATCCCGAGAACATTTCAGAAGCCACGCCGAATAATCCCAACCGTCGGAGGATTGTAAAGCAGGAAATAGAAACACAAGTCGATTGGATTGAAACGTGGAAGCCGAGTCGAAGGCGGGATGTGGACAATGTAGGCCGTTTATGGGGCAATCGGAGGAAAAGAGCGCGAGGCTTTTGGAAAATAACGGCAGTGCAGGAGGAGGGGGGGTTGGCGGGGGGTGCGCCAACCCCAGCTGGCGCAGCCTGCTGGGAGCAGGTAGCGTATTTGGGTCAGCACGTTGCATCATCAGCATTTCTCCCAAGCTGCCTGAGCAAACGGAGAAGGCGCCAAGCCGCTGGAGGAGCTGCATTATTAAAAGTTTCAGTGCCACCGATGCCGCGTGATGCCAAAGCGACGCTGGCGAGCTAATTCCTTTGGATGATTGGTGCTCATGGCTGCCACTCGCCATTCATGGACTTTCGTCATATTTAATGATATTGTGGGCGTTACAATCAGTTGTTTTCTCGTGAATTGATTTTTGTTTGTGGAGGAAGTTTTGAAGTGCTCATTTTTTTGAAGGTAATTCAACAAAGATGACATTTTCATTTTTTAAATACATCATAAAGGGCCATCTTAATTGTTCACTTCCTGTAGCTGAACTCGCTAGCTTGCTAGTGAGGAACGTTTGCTAACTAACTAGCTAGCTAGCTAAGCAGCTAACTCAGCAACTTCAACAGCTTCCAAGAGTGATTTGGACTTTTGCACCTTCCGAAGTTTCTTTGTGTGTCGCGTCGCGCCGGTCTACGCTCAAGTACGGACAAGTTGCAGTTCTCCAAGAAAATCAAACCATTTTTTTGCTTCCCAATTTAAACATGCTAATGTATCAATGATTATGCAGGGCTGCCGTGTGACGCCGGAACTTTAATTGCCTATTTTTTGGCATGAGGGAATGAATGCAATTACCTCCATGTGGGTGGACTTCAATCACAAAGATGCACCGTAGTGAGAAAAAAGCTTGTTAGAAGATAATTACGACGGCGTGATTATTCATTACGTTCCATTCGCTGTTTATGTGAGCGGCCGATCTATTAGCTACCTTGTGTACAGTAAGCAGAATTGTAGATTTCATTATCAGATTGAAATTGTGCTGAAAACGGCATGTTTGGCTTAAAACGCGTTTAGACGTTGAGATTTTTTTTTTTCCCGCTCCTTTTATCTTCATCTTGCTGATTATGAAGCAGCAACACAGTATGCTTACTTCAGCGGAATTTGAAGTCCAATAAATCTTGATCCGTGCACGGGAAGTCTCAGGTTTTCCTTTTCAGACAATTGATATTTGTATAATTCGCCAAACATTTTCGTCCTGCGCGTGAATGGAATCGTTTGCCCGCGTCAGCAAAAAGGTGCGCCTCTGACCCTCGACATGGAGAGGGCGGCGTCTCTTGAGCCTACACCGCACACAACTCGGCACACGCGCGCAACTTGAACGGCGCTCAACGGCGGGAGGGCCATTTTCAGGCCGAGGCTCGACTCAATCCGTCGGCCTTCCCTCCTTGGCGTGTGCCATGAGGAATCGGGCCGCCGTGCGTCAGCGTGATCGTCAAGGACGTCAGAAATCCATTTATTGTCATTGCACTCGGTGTGCAACGAGATTAGAGAGCTCCCCTCTCCGCTGCAATACAACAAGAATTGAATCAAATGAGATAAATAAGAGATGGAAAATAATACGGAATAGGATAAATAAAAACACATTACGTCGCTGTTCTGCAAGGTAGGGGTGGTCGCGTGTGTGTGTGTGAAAGTTCCGAATGGTGATGGCTCTCGGTCTGTTAGTCTTTGATTTGATGCGCCTGCCGGAGGGCAACGGGTCCAACAGGTGTGAGTTCGGGTGAGTATCGTCTTTGACGATATTGAGAGCTCTGCCGAGGCACCGGGCGGTGTCGATGTCCGACAGGGAGGGGAGAGGGCGGCCGATAATTCTCTGCGCCGTTTTGACTCTCCGCTGGAGCCTCACTCGGTGCAGTTGCCGTACCAGGTGGAGACGCGGTAGGTCAGCAGGGGGATCCCATCGGTCCCAACGGATCTGCGTCACGCCCACATCGGTCGGTGATCTCATTGGGAAACGGCACGACCTTGATTTACGACTTGAATTTGTGAGGAATCGCTTGGATCTCAAATCCATTGAAACTCCAAAATGTCACCTGGCCTCAGAACTGGGCAGACGGAACGGTCCGACCCTCGGGCCCGGCTGGACGGCCATTTTTGTGAAATGGAATTGTACGCCGTTGCTTTCTTTTCTTTTCAGTGGTCATCGTGCCGCCATCATCGAGGTTGTTGTGATGCACCAACACGAAGGCGCCAATGGCAACTTTTGGGCCTTTTGCATCTTGCCTCCATTTCTATCTTGGCCAAATCAATCTAAGCTTTATTTGAATTGGTTGCAATTGAAAGATTATTATCTTTGACACAAAGGGGGGGGGGCTGTTGTGCGTGAAATGCACTTTTCGAATCGCATTTCAACGGAGATGATTGTCTTGCTCAAAGCGGAGGAGGTCAGTGAGGGAGGAAAATGTCATGAATTGGCCACATAATAGCCGTCGTCATGACAAATGCCTCCATCATCAGTGTCATTCTTCATCGTTGAGCCGTCGGGGAAGCAAAATGAATGCGTTGTCGTTAGTTAAAAAAAAAAAAAATTGAAGCTTCTCATCTTCAATCAAACGCGGCACTGATGAGGACAAACTTTTTTTTCGCCACATCGTCCCGACTGCAAATGATTGCGCCGACCGCGCCTTCCTGAGGTTGGTGAAGGCCTTTTTGTTTTCTCCAAATCCAGTATCCGTCCGTCCAGAGATTTTCAGCCCACCCCGCAACACGTACGTCGTCGGGGGAAATTAATGCATGCCAAACAGATTAGATGTCACTCTGCTGAAAATGCAATTTTTCATCTTTACCCAACAGCAGTCTCAAGGGGGGGAGGAGCGAGGCGTGGGGGGGCATCTTAAGATACACAATAAAAAGTGTGCTGGCAGAATATTTGCTAGGCTGAGAAAAAAAACAAAAAAAGCTCCACTTGTTTTCCCAGTCGGCTGCTGGCTTGGCTGTCGTGTTGGCTTTCTGTTTGTCACGTCACCTATATGGCTTGGATGGGCTGCACAGTATGGATGGTGTGTGTGTGTGTGTGTGTGTGTGTGTGTGTGTGGAGCAGGCTGGCTCGTATTGTCCAGCCGGTTGTTTGGGGAGGCCCGGCAAGTATGGCTCACCACTGATAAGCGTCCCCGTCGCTTGGCTTTGACGGCCGTCGGTCCTGCCGGCCGCTTTGCGTCGCTTTCTGGAAAGCGCGTCACCTCGCTGTGATCTTCCACACATGCGATTGATTTCTCTCTTTTGCTTTGTCTTTACGTCGCGTCGATCCAGCAAGCGGCGGCTGTACGACGCCATTTGGCGCACTGGTGAAAACGGCAACCGTTGGAAGATGGCGGCCATCGCGTGTGCTTTGAAAACATCAACTTTGAACATTGGATTCCGTCCAAGTGTTCATCTGGATCCAGATTGTTTTTTCTAAGTCAACTGCTTCAAAATGGAGCTCAACCCCAATAATTTAGCACCCCATTTTATTTGGATTTTTTTCACCGAAACTCGAGCACGCTTGAAACGTTTCTAGCGGATTCTTTTCATGCTTGGGATGCGGCCAAGAAGCTTCACGACCTTGATTTGACTGGTGGCTGGTTCCTCTTTCAAGTGAATATGCTGGAATTAGGAGAGCAAACAAGTTTAACACCTGTTTTGGAGACAGAACAAATATTGGGCCCACTTTTGTGAACTGGTAATTGCCGCGACCGCCCATGTGCAAGCCAGCGAGCGCATGAATCAGTGCCGAGACTCCATCCATCTGTCGCTTGGGCACCGGAGCCGCGAGCAGTTGGCACCGTCCCCGCTTGTGTTGTCTCCCGCTCCGTTTTGACTCTGCTCGCTTTCGTCGGGAGCGACGCTTTGGTCCGATCGATACAAAAAGTCAGCGTGCCAGTTGATTTGAGGCGTTTGATGTGCCGTCAGATGTGATCAAGAACCTGCGCGTGCGTGTCATCGTGTCACGATTGTTCAAATGATACCGAGCGATAAATGTGAAAATAAATCTATTTCAAATGAAAATCAACTTCATGCAAAACCAATGAAAAGGCTTTTTAGAAAACAAACAAAAAAAAGCATGCTTTTCAAAGTTCGGCGTCTTGATGAGCGCCCAAAACGAACGCCTGATGCACTCAGGAACGTGATTTGGCGGAATCGCCGTTGACTTTTTGTGGCTTTGCTCATTTCTTCAAGATGGGCTCTTCCTGTGGAAAGACAGAATGTTCACCTTTTGGGATCATTTCAACTTTTCAAAAAGAAGCGTTCCACCAGCGCGCATCGACGGTCAAGTTAACATCGTCGGCTAATTGAACGGAGCCTAGCGCCGCGAGCGACAACAAATTGCAGTCGTGCCACGGGCGCTTCAAATTGAGGCGGGATCGACGCAGCCGCCGGTGCACTTTCAATCACTTTATTGAACGGAAGCTCACAAAATTCTCCACCGGCGCAACAGTTAGCGGTTTAGCATGCTAACGCGACATCCGTAACGTCATTTTGGACAATTTGCAACCCGTGGCGTTCGTTGAGCAGGAAATTGAGGACGAGGCTTAAAATGGCGTCAAGTCTCTGCGCTGAGAAGTTCCACTGAGGGCCAAAATCCATCCAGAATAGAAATGACTTTTTTTTTTTTTTTCTCCCCATGCTTTGCTTCGCATTTCTCCCAAAGCGCGCGTGGCGAGGCGACGGGCTAAAAGCAGGTGTGTCGCGGCGCACGCCGACACTTGGCTCCGCCTCTTGGAATTTGTCCGAGAAGCGGACACAAGAATGGATGGTCATCCAATGACCGGATTGTGGACTGTGTCAAACTCCTGCGGAGGAAGCAAGGAGCAGCTTTGGCGTGACGTTGTTCTCTTCCTCCGCTTTGTGAATGCCACGCGTCTATCGATGGATCGATTGATTTTATATTTCATTAGCCGATGCTTATCATCGGTGTGCGATGCGCGCGTGCGCACGCTAGCGAGGGCCGACAACGGCGCCGCGTTGTAAAATTAATTACAGCGCTAATGTAGACCCGGCGCATTTTGAAATGGCTGAACTCTCCCCAAATAGCTCATTAATCATCAGACAGCCACTCGTGGGCGAGGTGAAGTGCTCTTGAATTTCAATCGCCACCTCGGCTGCTGTAACCTTTCCTCTCGTTGCCGTCTCACCGGAGCGGCGGAGAGAATAATATTGTCTCCGCCGCTCGGAGTCATCTAATTATACACGCCAACGCTGAGACGCGCGCGCCACCTGACGACTTTGGTGGCCGAGGAGTCTTTGGGGATCGTGCCGTTATTTAAAAAAAAAAAAAAAAAAACAATCCAAATCAAAGCGAGACTGATTTCGTCGCCGTCCGCACTTTGAGCCTCAATTGAAGCGTCGATGCCTGATGAAAGGTCGTTTGCTTTTTTTTTTTTTTTTTTTTTTGCCGGCTTTGAAGCAAATACGAGTTGAAATGTCAACAAGCAGCGTCGGTCCCAAGCGACTTGACGGAATTGAACAAAGAAATATTTCTTGAGCGCCAATCACAAAACCAATGAAATGCGCTCGGCATCGACCGAACGCTCTCGGGCCTCCTTTCGTGTCCATCTGGATTTCTTTGCTCGAGCTTGGGAAAGCGGCTCGACCGTTGACTTTGAGTCGGTATTGTTTGGTGGGTTGTTTCAAGCGAAACACGAGACGAGCACGCTCGCGCCGGGGCGAGAGATGTTGTCGCCGCCGACGTCTGCGAAACTAAAGAGAGCTTCTGATCAATGCCGAGCGCTTCTCATTTGAAATCGCGTGCCGCCCTTTTTGCGGCTGCTTCAGCTTCTTTATTCGGTATTTTTGTCCTCCATTAAACGGACGTTATTTTCTCCACCAAAACATCACCATCGGGTTCATGTCCGCAAATGGGCAAAGGCGATGTCATCTTTTGATTCAACGCAGAAGAAGCGTGACGTCACAAATGTGAGGAGTGAAATTGAACAATGGAAATGGAAATTGAACAATGAAAATGGAAATTGAAGAATGGCTGTCATTGATGAAGCAATCATCCAAATCGCTGTCGCTGAATTTGAACATGCGTTCATTTCTTAGCTCAAGCCGAGATCGGAATTCCAGTTTGGTTGTTTTTGTTCGATAAAACGCAAATTTGGAAAACGACTTCCTTGTGGCCCGTCGTTTGTGAGCCACTCATCTTGAGATGATGAAAAGTTGCCGATTGTTGCCGTGTTGGCGGTGACGTGACAAAGGGTGCATTGAAATGAAGTTGGAAAAAAAACATTGTGAATAAAAACTCCCTTTGAAAGCCTTTGCAATGATCATCACGCACTTTTCAATTTAAATTTTGCAAACGCGACAACGTTGAAAAAAAAACAAACCACTTATCGAGAGATTCCAAAGACCAAACGAGTTTTGGATTATAGCCGATTCTTCAGGTGGTCTTGAATTGGAGGGCTCCATTTATCTCAGACTTTTTGTCCATCGGCGAAGATCCGATTGCGCGGCGAACAACGGCTTGACGGTTTGACTCCACTTGAGTCGGCACACGTGACTTGACTTGCGCAAGAAATAATTGGAGATGTCGCGCCACCAGCCTCGCTTCAAATATTCAAATCTCGTCATCCAAAGTGAGCAAATTTCTTCATGCGGATCATTTGTAAGCAAGACCGCAAATCAGGACCAAAGCGGATTTTCCGTCATGAGCGGCTATTCGGACACGTTCCCAAAATAAATTGGAATGGAGCCATGTGAGAAATAATCTCTAATTGCTTGTAAGGGCGGACGCGGTGGGCCCACCGGCTCAAATGTTTCCTTTTCCTCCGACTCCCAAACGACTCGCTCATCACATTTCCAGGAAGCGGGAACCGCCGGCAAACACCAAAGTCCGCCGTCGACGAGCCGTCGGGCCTCGTCAGCATCGAGAAAAGTCAGGCTGATCTCTTTTGACAGCTCAACCTTTCATCGCAGACGCTGGGAGTTGATAAAAAGTTGCCGCCTTTCCAACCTCGACACACCGCTACTCGCCGTTTTCGAGGCTCTGCTTCCATCGCATCTCGCATCTCAAATTCTGTTCTTTGTGTTTTCTTCACGACGGCGTGGGGTGGGCGTGCCCAAACGAGGATAGGTTGCACCGGAATGACAGATGACAGGGACGTCATCAATTTGGAGTCTGACAAAGCACACGCTAACAATTTCACGTCATGTTTTCGCCCAAAAAGAGCCACCTTTAGCTCGTCATCGTCTCGTTATCGTCATTAAAAAAAAAAAAAGGGGTCGTTAACCAAGGGGGGGGGGGGCGCCAATTGTTATGAGGTCGAGGCCCGACCGTCAAAAAGGGTCCAGCGCCCGACTCTGAAATAAGCAAAGCAGAGCAGCCGAGTCCAGTAAGCGGCGTGCGTGTGCAAAGCCACCCGCCTACTTTGAGATGTGCGCACTTGTGTTTCTTCAAGCACTCAAGCGCTTGCCGTCGCCTCGCCGCACTATTTTTACCTGCGCTTAGTTACCGTGTGCGTGCGTGCATGTGACGTCAAGCGGAGAGGAAGAGACACGGCAGCCATGTTGTTCATCAAACTTTGATCAAAAAAGCGCATTGTCAAATCCTCCAACAAGCCAGCGGAACTTCATGAGCAGTTTAGGCCCAAGCTGAATAACCTTTTATTTCTTTCTTTATTTTTTGTGTGTGTGCGTATTACACAAGCGTGCGTGTCTTTCGCTTGGCAGCGTTGACGCTCAACCTTGTCCAAGGTTGATCTGTCACTCTTGCTGTGGATTTGCATCCGTTCTTATCTGCGGCCCGCCACGCCACGCCACGCTCAAACGTAATCGTCTCCGTCCATTATAGACGAGCCTCCGTGCGCGCTGCCGACGTGTCCTTCTTTCACGGAGACCATTTCCTGACTTTCAAATTGGCAGTCGTCAGCAATCACCGCCGAACCCGATGCCAAGAGCAAAAAAATGGTCGTCGGCAACGATGTCGCATCCCAACTTCCGCTTTTCCACCTCGCGCTCGGCCATCTGGAGTGGAAAACGCTTTGCCGGTCGTCGCGCGCTCCTGCGAGGATTATTTCTCCAAGTTTGTCATGCTGGTGATGGTTTTCGCGTTGTCGCTTTTGTCTTCTGGTCATGTCGTTCACTTTGTTCGAAAGAGAGTCGCAAACAAATTCGGAGAGAAAATGAGCGCAAGCCACTCCATCGAAACTCGTCAAGTTCACCCGTCGCAAAGAAGTCCAAGTCAAGTCTCGAGTCTTTCGTGGACGAGTCGACGTCGACTCGCAAGTCTGACCAAAAAAAAAAAAAAGGCCACTCGAGTGTCTCGCACGTCCGAGTCCGAGTTGCGAGCTTCGAGTCGCCATCTCTGATTTGCACGTTTGGAAAGGCTCCGAACGTACGAGAAGCTCGACTTTGTTTCATCGTTTCAAAGCCAATTCGCCGCCCAAATGTCCTCGCCGCTTGATTTTTGGCGTTTTCCGGCAAACGACACCAAAAATGTCTCATCCAGTCGCCATCATTTGCACCAGAACAAAAAAAAAAAAAAGAGTAAGAGCGTTAAGAATTCTTCGAGTCGTTAAATGTGTGACGTTTAATCGTCTTATTGTGAAATACGTGTCCTTTTATTTTGAAGGCTCGCTTCATATTTCCGTTTCCTGTTTAGCGTCTTGGTTTGTCATTCCGCTCGTAGCTGACGATGTGAGTACTTGTTGCGATTCATTCGGATTCATATTCCGAGCATATTCTTCTCGCTTTCCTCCGTAAAATAATGTGTGCGTCGCTGAGCGGAGCCCGTGTCGCGGTCACGACATCCTCGTAAGCCGTTTCGAGGTCAAATCCTCCACAAAGAGAAATTGATGATCGGAAGCCGCTGAGGACGATTCCAATATTTTGAGCAAATAAGATTGCGGTCAGTCACGCCCATTCGTTTCTCGATTCATCGTCAAAACGGTCGTTGCGATTGAGGAATTCGGCGTTAGCGCTCCGAGGTCTAGATTTCCATCGCACGTCCTCTTTTTGAAAATGGGACGGCAGCAACATTTTTTGAGACGCCGATGACGTTTTGCCGCACCGTCGCTCTTTCTTTCCTCCGCGGCGGCGGCTTTTTCCATTCGGTCTTCATTGTTTCCACTGAAGGCAAATTACAGTGAAGACTGCTGACACAAATCATGTCCGGAGGTAATATAACGTCCGCGGGAAACTCAGCACTGCCGCCCGATGCGGAGGTGGCACTTTGTGACCCCGCGTGGGCTCGGCAATTACCATTTGGCTAAAGTGCAAAATCTCCAAAGTGGACAAAGTGCTTGCGTGGCTCATCCCTTCCGCCCAGGGAGGCCTGCGGCCCGTTTGCATTTTTTTTTTTTGGGGTCTTCAGGAGAGCGTCGAGAATGAAAAAGAAGCAGAGTTGCCGTCAGGCTGCATCTTGGAGATGAATTCTGCTCACGTTCGTCAAAGAGCACGTGACCCGCAAGTTGAGCTTTTTATTTGACACGCAAAATCCGATCGGAGGTTTGTGAAGTTCACCTCGTCGACGTCACATTTTTGGAAACAATTTTCCAGAGCCAAGCACGTGAGCTTTTTTTGCCGGTCAGTCCCCGACCCTTCGGTCCGTTCCTTATTCATAAAAATTGTCGGCCACCCTACCCAAAAATGAAAAAAATCCCCAAAAAACGTCCACGCTTGACCCCACCGTGCCAGACGTTCTTAAACGTCGCTAATTTACTTGCTTAGCTTATTATGGGCTTATTCGTCTCCTTCGTCTTCTTCTTTCTTGTCCATGAACGCAAGTAAGTAGGCACAGTTGGTGTTTTAGGGATTTGTGGTTTGGAGAAGCGGCTCGGATGATGGATGGATGGACTTTGAAGTGAAAGCGCCACCTGACTGTAAAGCAGGGGTCCTCAATCGTGTTCCTCGAGGGCCGGTGTCCTGCAGGTTTTTCCATCTCTCCCTGCTGCAACACAGCTGATTCAAATGATCAGATAATCAGCAAGGTCTGCAGAAGCTCGAGAACGATCGCTCAGGTGGGAGAGGTGGAAAACGGCCAGGACGCCGGCCCTCGAGGAACAGGATGGAAGACCCCTGCTGTAAAGCTTCAAAAAACATGCAACAGGCTGTCATTAAATTGAAAGCGTCAAAGAGTTTGAGTCTTCCCGCTGTGCACGCCTTGGCCACTGAGGGGCAGCGTAACACGTGCTTGTCGGGACGTACTTCCGTGTCGCTTGGATCGTGAAACAGAAAGACCGTCGCAACTAAGCCATGTCGTTTCACAAAGCCGAAAGAATAAAGCCGCGTCCGTTTGGAGGTTCGGAACGAGCGCAACGGCAATTCTAGTTTCGTTGGCCCCTTTGGCATTTTGTGCTGGCGTTAATCGAGGCAGTGTTTTTTTTTTTTTATCTTTAGTCAACTGCGAGTGGCAATGAACAGCTTGAACGCAATCAGCATCACAAAATTTAGCTTTGTTGTCAAAATATCAAGAAAATAAAACTCTCAGCGCAAAAGTTGAGGCACTTCAAACGTCGAGGCAAACTGAACGATGATGTCGTGCTCGCTCGCGCTTGCAAAAAGGGAGCCATCTTGGAATTGTTTGAGCGGCTCAAATTGTCAACTTGGCCGCGTCCGTGTGAGGGCCAGGGCCGGAAAGCGGCGGAGGTGGATTCTCAGAACGCTGACGAGGGAAAATGTAGGGTAACAAGGATTTATTAGGACCGGCGAATGACAATCAATATTCGAGAGGCGAGGTATCTTGCTATCAATAATAATTTGGTATCTATACTTACAGTCGTCGGAAGACGAGAACGAAAAGCGCCGGTGGAACAAACTCACACCAGGAAAATCAAAACGAGGAACAGAAATAGGAGACCGAAAACGAGAATGTCCTTCCACAAAAGGGTAAGGTTAAATCCAATACACGAGGCGGTAACCAAAAGCGAGCCCAAACGTAGAAAACAACAAAAACCTACAAAGACCGTACACGGTGTAACTTGGGCGAGAGCAAGTTGGGTCAATAATCCGACGCGAGCGTGTCCGCGTCGATAGCTTAAGTAGTCCGTGATTCATTGTCCTTATTGGTCGCAGCTGTGTGGCTCGTGAGCGCGTCTCGCTCGCGGCCGAGTCCCAAGATAGCGCGCCGTCGGACACGCCCACTCAGCACACACGGATCGTGACAGTCCGTGAGCGTCGACCGCCGTGGACGTTGGACGTCATCACGGCGCCAGAGACAAATTGGGTGAGCGTCCATCTTGCCGCTTGGTGTCGTTGGGGGGCCGAGCGATGAAAACCGCCCGCCTTTCCTCTTGAGTGTCAGAAACTGGCACCAAAAAAAAAAAAAAAAAAAAAAGGCATCTGTGACATTCCCGCTGCACAGAATTTTGTGTTGAAAATTGCATTCTCCAAAAACGGACAATTAAATTGCCCCATCGTTGACAAGATCAACTCATTTACGTTTTCCGAGTGAAAGTCGACACTCGCTCTCGCTCTCTCTCTCTCGCTCGCTCGCTCGCTCGCTCGCTCGCTCTCTCTGCTTCCATCTTCTCAATGGCGCACGAACACTCCGACTGGCGCTTGCACTTTTTTCATCGGCCAAAAGAGGACAGTGTGGAACACGTCATCTCCGGGGATGGCAACGGAAACTTTCAGCTGCTTTCCTTTTTTTTTTTTTGTTGTTGTTTTTTTTCTTGCTCATTCCGCTCCTCACATTAGCATCAGCCCTCACCATTCAACAACAGCATTTCGCTTTTGTGGCCTTTCCAACGCTCGGCAGCCGTGAGACCCGATCACCGGCGCGCGTTTTAAGCGCAGGACAAAAAAGCTTTGTGAGATGCAAGCGAAAAGATGCAGGAGGGAGGATGAGGTTGATATCTAAAGACAAAGTGCGAGGGGAGCGAAGGCGACGTTTGCGGGGGGGCGGATGCAGCGAGCGGAACCGACAGCCTCGTGAAGCTCAGCGGAAGCGGCAGCAGCCAGGGGAGAGACGCCGCCAAGCGTCGACGTGAACCGTTCTGACGCATGGCCGGCCGAGCGAACGACGCCACGGTGGGAGGCGGCGAGCACTGCCAGGCACGGCCGTCCGTGTAGCGTGGACGCGGCCGCCACTTCGGGTTTGCAGCCGAGGGCTCAGCGGGGAGGCCATGCGTTCGCTGAGCTCAGTGCAGCTCTCCTGACACCCATCTCGCCATCTGCCCGCATCCTTCTTCATTCCAATCGCAACAACAAAACAAAAAGCAAAATGTCGTCTCGTCCGCAACGCACTTCAAGTCCGCAGATTGAGCCGTTTTTATCTTTGGACGGCTAAAGATTTGGAGGCTGCGCTGCCCTGAATGTTCAAATAAGAAAATTGAAGAAACGTTGAGGTTTGATTTGTTGCCTCACTCGTAGCGCAAAGAGCTTTGGAAATGTTTTTGTTGCAAATTTAATTTGCGTCATTTCGAAGACGTGATGTGAGGTAACTGATGCGTTCTATTTTTGGGGCGCCGGGGGGCCGATTCTTGCAAAACGACAAAAACAAATTAAAAACGTCGCTGTACACCAAACGAATGAATTTTGCTCAGCAGGCCACGCCCCTTAAAGGCACAACTCAGACACAAAATTTGTTTCAATTGGAACATTTGGGGCTGTTTTGCGCAATACAAAAAGCAGGAAACCTCAAAATTTGAACAAATTCATTAAAATTTCAAGAAATTGCATTAGGAACGCAATTTTAATTGATTTATTTTGACTAGTTTTGGCATAAAAATAGAACGACATGATGTCGAAATCGATTCAGCTGAACGCTAGCTCACCAAAATTCGTCGTTTGCCGCATGTGAAAGTGTTTGTTTGAAAGTCGCCCAATGAAAAGCAACCCGACCACCAAGCGTTTATCCTTCTTGGAATCCAAGCTCAATTTACTGCTGGACAAATTAAATTGTGCTCTGAAAGCAACCGAGTCAAGACGACGGTTTTTGTTTTTCCGCACTCAGCCATCCGACGCGGACGCGCCTTCGCGAGTGCTCATCGGCACGTGCGTGATGTGACAAACGCGCATGACGAGCGACTCGATTCGGCCGCTGTCGTTGGCGGGCAAGTCACGTGTTCACAACGCCTCGTCGTGCCGCTATTGCTGCACTTCCAAAGGCTAATCAAGCCACCCCCCAAAAAATCTTTGACGGTCGCCATGGCAACTGCAACCCCATGGCCCCTGCCCAGGGACCTCCGTCTCCTCTGAGGAATCAATATTTCTGTCACGTGACATCGAGCGTCGCCCGACACTGTCGTTGCGTTGCGGTCCCGATTCTGTGTGGGTGCGGCCGCCGATTATCGCGCCAAAGTGAGCAAATGCAAAGCGGACTTGGACTGTGGAAGGCAAACATTGACTTTGGCGTAGCGTCTCGGTGCTGTTTGCTCATAAAATGTTGCCGTCACGGCTCTCTCCAAGGCTCGGACTTTATTACTTTCCTTTAACTCATTATTTTCTTTCTCCTTTGTCTTGACTGCAACATTTGAATCGTAATGTTGGATATGACTTCATTGTTTTCTTAAACGTGGTCTTTCTTTGCAAAAAGCACATCTGAACCAGATTGAAGATTTTCTTTCTCAATTGGTTTGAAATTTGGCATTAAAATGGCACTTTTCTTTCTAACTGCTTGAAAAATGATTCACTCCTCACAAATTGACACAATTTGGATTTCTGATTTCAAATGAAATGAAAATTCAGTTGAAAGCTTACATATTAAGTCTGCACACCCCACTTTTTGTGACGTGAAGAAAAAAATGCGACGCTCGCAAGCATTATTTGAATTATTTTGACATGCATCATAATTACTCATATTTCCGACAGAAAAGTTCACATTTTCACTGCCGTTTCATTTTTTGGGAAAATGCCACGATGATTCTTTCAACTCAACTGAATTGGTTCATCAAAAAAGAATCGTTGAAAAGATTCATTCACTGAATCGTAATGAATTTGTATTTTTTTTTAAGCGCCCTTAATTTGCGATTGAACTTTATTTCAGGACAACATTGATTGTTGATTGATTGTTGTCATCGGAAGCAACAATTTCATGGCAAAAAAACGTATTCGGTAGTTGAAGTTGATGTGATGTGCGTTCCCGTCATGTTTAGCATGAACAATTGTTGCTCGACTTCGTCTCTCTGGCGGCGTAAACGTAAAGAAGCGGAAACTTGAGACAGAAAGAAATGCCTGCAGCCTTTTTGTCTCGTTTGAGCCAATCATTTCACCTGCGCACTCGTTGACGTTTTCAGCTTTCGACCGCTTGAAAATTTCGCCAGAGATGAAAAATGAGATGTTTCCGCCGCCGCGTTTAATATTGATCGGCAGAACGCCGTTTGTACGTTTAGGAGACATTCCGCCGTCACCAGATTTCATTTCCGTGTGGCGCGCTCGGCAATGCAAACATTCTGCTTTTAGACGTCATACGCTAACGTTTGCTTTTTTAGCGAGCCTTCATCACAAAACGGCAAAATCCGAAAGGCTTGTCTTAAATTGTCATTCCGCAATTGTGACCTCAATTCGTCTCACTTTGTGAAAGAGTTCAACAACATAATAGACGCAACGCTTCTGATTGGCAGTTTGGGTCTGGGTGGACTTTTTTTTTTTATCATATGGTGGAATAAAATAGCCACATTTCATTTCAAAGTTCCAGAGCTGCACAAAGTCACAAAGTGAAATCTGATTGCGCTTTAGCGAGCACATCTTGACTTTCAGCTTAATAAGCACCGAGTGGTGAATTGTAAATGTTAAAATGATAAGCTTCACCTGAATAACGCGCGTCAAAGCCTTCCGCCAGGCATCTGTTTGCCAATTAGGAAGCCGAGACTCCTAAAAAAAAATAAAAGGCAGGGAGCGGCAAAATGTCTCGGGTCTGACGAGTCCTTTGGAAATGTGACGAGGAGGGGGGGGGGGGGCGAACCGCACCCCTCGCCCGGTTCCACATGAGCTGAACTCTCGCACTCGAAGCGAGGACGCCATTATTCGGCAATAACGCCACCTCGCCGCGTCACTTCTTTAATTTGGCGCTCTTCCATTTCTCAACGTCAAAAGCGGGCCGCTAGGATCCATTTCAACGTTTAATTTGACTTCTTTTGTTCAAGCTAACAGACATACATTCACACCAACATTATCCTTTGACAATTTTTAATTAACAGCCGCCTCTGGCTTTTTGCCACATCAAAAGAAAATGGGCCGTGTTGTGAGCATGAATGCGTTTGACGCTTTTTGAGCGAAGGTTCCAAAGCGTGCCGATTGTCATGCGCGTGCGAAAAACGCAAAGTTCAGCCTATGCGCGCTCGCAAGCCGACTGCAAATTGCCCACTTGCCCAAAGTTGCTCACCGCCGCCGCCGCCCACACACGCACACACACGCGCGCATGCACGCTTTTTCAACGCTTACTTCCATTTTGTCAGAAGCACAGCAGGAGCGCTGGCGGATTATGCGAGCATCTAAACATCAGCGCATCTGCGGCAACAAGCGAAGGAAGACATCAGACGTGGGAGAATTTGCAAGTCTCAAGTTTGAAACAAGTTCCAAGTCGAGTCCGCGCGGCTTTTCAAGCTCGTCAAGTCGTTAATTGGTGTGTTTGCTCGCTTTTGCTTTTGCGCACTCACAAATGCATCCATGAGGCGCCGCTTCAGCAGCAAAGCTATGGGCTGATATTTGTGCCACTAGAAACTGAATATTTGAATTGAAGACTGGATATTTGAATTAAAAACTGAATTATTGAATTGAAAACTGAATTATTGAATTATTAATTATTCAAATATCCAGTCTTCAATTCAAATATCCAGTCTTCAATTCAAATATCCAGTCTTCAATTCAAATATCCAGTCTTCAATTCAAATATTCAGTCTTCATTTCAAATATCCAGTCTTCAATTCAAATATCCAGTCTTCAATTCAAATATCCAGTCTTCAATTCAAATATTCAGTCTTCAATTCAAATATTCAGTCTTCAATTCAAATATCCAGTCTTCAATTCAAATATCCAGTCTTCAATTCAAATATCCAGTCTTCAATTCAAATATCCAGTCTTCAATTCAAATATCCAGTCTTCAATTCAAATATCCAGTCTTCAATTCAAATATCCAGTCTTCAATTCAAATATCCAGTCTTCAATTCAAATATCCAGTCTTCAATTCAAATATTGTCTTCAATTCAAATATTCAGTCTTCAATTCAAATATCCAGTCTTCAATTCAAATATCCAGTCTTCAATTCAAATATTCAGTCTTCAATTCAAATATTCAGTCTTCAATTCAAATATCCAGTCTTCAATTCAAATATCCAGTCTTCAATTCAAATATCCAGTCTTCAATTCAAATATCCAGTCTTCAATTCAAATATCCAGTCTTCAATTCAAATATCCAGTCTTCAATTCAAATATCCAGTCTTCAATTCAAATATCCAGTCTTCAATTCAAATATTCAGTCTTCAATTCAAATATCCAGTCTTCAATTCAAATATTCAGTTTCTAGTGGCACAAATATCAGCCCATACAAAGCCCCCAAATTTCGACAGACGCCTCTCCATCGTCTTCTGGGTCGTCTTCGGGGCCGCCCGCCGAGGGGGACGTGCCAAGAACGCCTCGGACCACGCGCTCAGATTCGGAGGTGGCTTTTTTACAACCCGACCGCCTCACTCTCGGCTGCAAACGGCTCCGGCGAGAGTTGAAGAAGCTTCCGGTTCCGCAACCGGTGTTTACAATCACCAAGATCCGTTCATTTGAATTGGATGAAATGTTCAGCCGTCGTCTAAATGAAGTCAAGTCACGTGACCTGCTGGGTCCACCTTGTGTGCGTGTGTCCTCGGATGAGGACCCATTTCACATCCCAGACGTGCCGAGCTTCCACTGGATGCTTGCTTTTCTTTCCTCTCTTCATTAGCATTATTGCAAGGCGAAGGTTGCTGAAAATAGTTATGTTTTTTTTTTTTTTTTTTGCAAGTGTAGTTTTAAGCGCGTCCCGACGTGTCACGTTGTCTCCTTTTTACACACAGAGACATCTGCCGTGAGAGAAAACCGGCCAGAAAGCATTTCTCCAAGAGAAGAAAGACGTGACGGAAGCCAAAGCTGTTCCGTTGCTTCCTGAAATGAAAGTCGTGAAGCTCACCACGGTGCTCGCCAACAATTCAATTTCGACTCCGAACCGCACGGCCGAAACAGGAATAAAATTAAAACGATAATCCTGACTATTTCCCATCCATCCTCTGCGCAACTTAATTTACTTCCGTTAAAAAAAAAAAAAAGTGTGTTGCCTGACCTTTTCAGCAGTCGCCTCCAGAAATGAAATATTTTTTTTCCTTTCTGTGAAATTCCAAATTATGGCGCATTGAAGTGGAAATTTTTCATGCCGATGAACGCTGCACCCTGCAGTTGTGCCGCACAACAAAATGCTTCTGCTCGCCTTGGCCACCAGGGGGCAGTAAAATGCAAGCAAGGATATCTTTACTGAGGTTTTCAAAATTGACCCAAATAATTTTTTTGCGATAAAGCAATTTCAAAAGCGATTTTTTTCTTTGCATTTAACAAACACAGGCGACACATCATTATTCTGCCTTACAATAAGCAAGATTAACAAACGGCACTTTCTAAGCTAACCTCATCTAGAGACTTTAAAAAAAAAAAAAATGCAGCTTTCATGATTTGAAAATTACATTTGACTAAATTGTCGTCAGTCGTTCAAAGCGGCGCATCCTGAATGCTAGTTTTGCGTCGTGTGTTAGCATTAAGCTAGCCGAGGCTCGTAAGTGACCCAATATGTCATTGGCTGCTTCAACTTTTCATTCGAGTTCTTTCCGAATCTCTTGAACCCAGACAGCAAGCACCGGTGGCTCAGCTGCGTTATTTTATTTGAGTTTTTTTATGTTTTGGGGCGTCACTGACGGTGTCGTGGTCCACTCGCCCGAGTTATGTGCGGGCGGCGGGGGTTCAGTTCCCACTCAGCGACGGTGTCTATGTCTACCCAGTTCAGGGTGCGGTGCGCCTTTCGCCCAAGTCAGCTGGAATAGGCTCCAGCCCCCTCCCGCGACCCTGTTCACGAGAAGCGCTGTGGATAATGACATGACATGTTTTGGGGCCTGGGATCGCCGCACGCACGCACACGCGCGAGGCCATGCGGGCCAAAGGAATCGGCCTTGTTCATTCTTTCCATTGTGCTGCTTCAGCATTTCTTTATTTTTTTTTCAAAGCTTTGCGCCAGATCGACTTTGCGCAGCTGTGTAGCGACGGTGGCGCAACGCTGCCTCCGGAGTTTCAAAATGCTTTGCATCACTCACGTGGCCGTCCGACAAATCGTCAACTTGTGCCGCCGCCGTCGACAGCGCTTGCAAAGCTTTCCGTTCCCATCGGCGTGTGCGTGACACTCATTCCTGGCGAAGGCTCGCGAGCTCGCTGCGGGGATGAGGGGGGAGGGGGGGGGGGATCTGCGTTAACGCGCCGTCGGCTCGCAGCATTCACCCTTGTTAGCCTTTACCAGTTGGACAGTTCCCTGACCAAACATGACAGGACAAGCTTTCATCGCTTTGATGCTGTTGCAAACGCGTTGGAATGCCAGCAACATTGGCGCTTTGTAGCTCACGATTTTTTTTTTTTCTTTTTTTAAATGCTGCTCTTCGTGGAAACAAGAGCCAAGGCCCCATCCTGCGTGAATGTCTGCGTCATCCAGGAATATTCACATTGATCATTCAGAATGAATCAGAATTCGGATAACAACAACAGCAACTTGAATTTATTGTGTCTCCATGTGTGCGATTGACAAAACCACAACGCGAGCGAGCGTGTGACAAAAAGCAAAGACCGAGTCTGAAATGTTGGGGCGCTGCTGGACTTTCATGGCCGAGCAACAAATCCCGACGGGATGCTCGCATGCTCCACGCTTTTATCTCCAGTAGACAGGATTATTGAAATTGTTTTCTGCACCTTGTGAGAATCGGACGACTGGGAACGGGGGCGAGGTGGCCATCGGGTATCCATTTTCCTAAACGGCCTGAACCCAAAACTCTTTTTTTTTTTTGCTCAAAGAAATGGCGGAAGGAGCGAGGACTTGAACACATGAAAGATGTTACTACTTTCCTATTCCAAATGTTTTGATTTGGGCAGAAATTCCAGCATGAACTTCATTGGTCCAAAAAGTAAAAGATTGTTTTCCTTCATGGCGGCAGCACTTCATTGCAAATTGGATGAAAGGACGTGTCGTTGCTCACAATCACATTTCCAAATAGGCACTTAAAAACCCGCGACGATTTTTTTTGCTGCTCCCATTCCTACAGTTGACTTTGGGCGCCACCCGCTCGTTCTGGTTGTCTTTTCTTTTGCCGGCGTGCCAGTGGAGCTTCTGATGATCAAGGAAACAACATTGGGAGCCGCGCCATTCGTTCACGTTTTTTTGCGTTTGGCTTCTATTATCGCTTGTTACTTAAGAGGATGCCATTTATGAATAATGAATGTGGATTCGTAAAGTGTCTGTTGCATCTTCTGCAAACTTTTTAAGCGAGAGCAAATGAGAAGGAAAAATAAAGAAACGCAGCCGGCGGCGGCAGCCTAATAGGCAACATATTTGCGAGTCGGGAACTTTTGCCTCGTTTTATTGTACATTTATCCGTCTTTAAAGTTCCCGAGAGAGGAGAAAACACACTAATTGGCAGCATGAAGCATTCATACAAAGTTCACATACACTTTTCCTAAAACTGAGCGAGGGGGAAGAAAGACACTTTGTTATTCAAATTATCACGTGTTCCCCCCCAAAAACGAAGTAGAAATATCAATGGAAAAAAATTTGCGCGAATGATGTCAGAAAAAGAATTCCATCTGTCGTGACGCCTTCAAAGCGCGTTTTGCACGCAAACGTTCCACGTGAGTTGATTGCGGCCATTTTCGGGTGGCGTTTGCCGTGCAGCCGAAAAAATGTCGGCTTTTCTTCAACGCTTCAGATGCACACTTTCTTTTTCCAAAACGTGCAGAGGAAAAGAACAAAAAAGGTCCCGATGCGTAACGGAATGATGGACGACGACGAATTTTTTGAAAATGTTGCACGTTGCTGCGTCTGATGAACGAACAAATGTGTTGGTGTCATTTGCGTGTGGCCACATACTTAAATGAAGCTGAAGCCGATGAAGCGAAAGGGCGGCCATTTTTTTTTGGGAGCATTTAGCGAAGGCTTTTACGCGGCGTAATATTTTCTCTTTCAGCGCTCAAATAAACGGCGAGCTTGAATGAGTTGCTTTTAAAAGAAATTTGCAACGAGGTACAGACTATAACTCCCTCTTGTGATAAATTGCCAATTTTATTCACATGAAAGCGCCGCCGCTAGATAATTTCAACCTATATGAGGCTCATTAATAGTTTGCGAGCGGCGCGTTGCATTATTGGAAATTGTTACCTGATTTCCTGCTTATCGTGGCAGCCAGCTTGTCCTGCTTCCCCCCGATAAGCCTCTAATTGCGCCGAGAACTGTCAGACAGCAAAGCGTTTCTTTTCAAGAAAAGCGCAGCACGCGTTTGCAAAATCAGCTCCATCATCTCATGCGCTTGAGAGAAAGAAAAAGCTCAAATGCCTTCACTTGCAGGACATTTTGCTCGCTCATCAAATTCTTTTTTTATTTTTGCTTTTCCGACTTGAAAGTTGAAATGAATATGAAAGATATTTTCATCTCATTTCTTTCTTTGGCTCTTTTCTGTCTAAATGGAGCGGCTTGGGTCGCTGTCAAACATCTTCCAGTGCGGATGAGCGGACGGACTTCTGTGACGGACTTGCATTCTCGACGAGCGACAGACGAATGTAGGCCAGAGCGCGCTCCATACATGTCGGCCGTATCCACGTCCACGCATTTTCTTTGCGAGTTTTTGCGGAACGCTCGCTCGTCGGTGTCGGCAACGTGCGTCCTCTCCTCTGAAAGCGCCTTTGATGACAATGACATAAGGGAAGCAAATGAGGAGGAAATGGAGAGCTGGCGATTGGGACAAATGGCTTGGAAAATTGAACATGACAAGCGTCTGATTGTAATCTCCGTGTGGACCTTTGGGGGCGGGCGTGTCTATGATGACTGCGAATATGAATAAATATGAAAGTCATTTGAAAGAAAGCGACGCCACGCCACGGCAAAAGGTCGCGGCACGCCGGCTTTTGGCGCTCGGGTGGCCAGGTCGACTTGACTGAATCCAAAATGATGATTTCTTAAAAAAATGTAAATAAAAAAAAAAAAAAAAGACTCCAATCGGAATAACGGCGTTCTTTGCCATCACTTTTCGGCAAACTAAAATTGTTGAGCGACGGATATTCAAATTCTCGGCCTAATGTGAGCCGCGGACGTTCTTTTTTTTTTCTTTGTGTCGTTTGAATGAAAAATGTCGGCGACCGGCCGAGCCCGGACGTCTTCTTACTATTTTTACAATTTGTGAGTTGTCATTTCATTTCACAATTTCTCTGATGGCCGCAAGTGTCGATGAACGTCAAACGGGAAGGTGGGAAATTTCTATTTCGAGATCCGCGCTGCCGTCGTTGCAATTTATTGGCGCGCGATCGCAATTGTCCATTTTCCGCGTTTTCTGGGACAGACAATGCCAATAAAAAGATGTTTTTTCCGTCTTATCAATTGAGTGGAATTGGCAAAAAAGTTCATTTTGCAAGCGGTCACGGAGCCGAATGAAAGAAAGCAAGAACAAAAAAGCGTCAGCGCCACCATTTTTGGCCGTGATCCTGCGAAATTGCGAATGCTTCAAACTTGTTGCTTCCAAGCGGCAAATCTTTTTACTTTTCGAATGATGTCATTAATCGATCGGCCGCCGGAAAGCGGCAAATACTTTTGCCCTACGTGGTCGCGCGTTGATCGCCGTCAAAATGGAACCGCAGGTGGTTTGCTCCTCCGGCACGCTTTGAGCACGGAGAGACTCGAGAGGGCGACGACTCGGCGGCTTGTCGAAATTGCATCACGATAGCGTTGAAGAAACGCACCGTGCGGATCTCGGGTCTCGGGTCTCGGGTCTCGGTCTTCATCATCCGTTCTCGGAGCCGCTTCTCGTCACGAGCGTCGCGGCCGTCTTCGCCGCTTCTTGGTTGATGCGCTTGCAACTCAAAACATTTCCCTCCTTGCTTTCCTTTGTCTGCTTCTATTTGAGAATTGAATTGGGACAACGGGATGTATTTTAAGAAGAGTGCATTCCGTTTTGAATGTTGTCGATGCAAGCGAGCGTCCGTCCCGATTGAGGAGCTTTCATTTGTATAATTGCGCCGTCTGTCACAAATACATTTTCTTATTCTGAAATAGATCAAAAGGACTGTCAACAAGGTCACGCTGGCCAATTTCAAACCGGAGGCTGCACTGTGTGCCGCAAATCCATCTTGTGCCTCTAGGGGTGCAAATGAGGCGGTACTTTTTGGAGCTTGAACTCAAAATTGAATTTTTTCTTTGCAATGAATCCGTTGGAATTGGTGAAACCATTTTCTTTTCAAAAACACCTTTTTTGGGTGAATAAAGATAAAAAAAAAATGCAGGCTAATTTTAGCATGTTAGCATAATTAGACAACAATTCTACAACAGTATGATGGAGCTTACTTTAGCGTTGCCGTAAGTTAGCATTGTGGCTAATAAGTGATAAAGATTTCAAAGTCACTAATTCAGTAGTTTTCGGCAAAGTGCACGTAAACACGCGCACACAAATCTGGATGTAAAAATTATAAGAGAGCAATTTAAGTTCCAGATGGAAGGAAAAGTGAAAAAGCGCAAAGTAGAGGTTGACTTTTTCGGATTATTTCACATTTTTCTTGGCTTGACGTCTCTATGGAGGTAAAATGAGCATTTGAAATTGTAAAATTGCAAATTTGTGAATTTGTCTCTCGTAACAATCAAGAGTTTGCGCTCCCAGCATGCTTTGTAGCACAAAAGAGCAGTTTGGCGTCAACGAGATCTCTTCAATCTTTGAAATTTGATGCGACAACGTCGAGCGCAAACGAATGCGAGCTTCTTCGTCTTCTTCGGTTGCTTAAGCGCCACAATTGAAATAATTCCGCATTGAGCAACGTGAAGACACGCGGCTGTTCGTCCATTTTGCTTTTAATCGGACGTTTTCTAGCAAATTCTGAAAACTCAGCCGTTAGCCGCTCGTCATGCACGGACGCTTTTTTTTTATTTGATTTTTTTTTTTTAAGCGCTTAAAAAGGACAAAGACGGACGACAACGGTGAGTGATTATTTTTAGGAATAAGGACGGCGGAGAAACAAAGGACGGAGCAGCCAAATAGAATAATCATTTAGAATAAAATGTTTGTTTTTTTTTTCTTCAAGAAAAGGTCCTGGTTAATATTTTCAACATTCCTGCTCACTCATGTTGTATGTTGCAAATTCAATTTGGCCACCGAAGCTTACTTTCCTTTCATTGTCATCCCATTTTTTATTCTTTTTTTTTCTTCCACACGCAGCGGGGATTTGGTTTCGAAGCGACATCAAGGCGCCGCCGCCGCCGCCGTAACGCACCAGCCGCCCCCGATGCCTCGCTTTTCTTCTTGCCCGCTAATATCCTGTGAAATCCAGCAAACTTAATTTGAGGGAGAAGAGCTGAACCTGAACTAAGCGGATTGAACTAATAAATGTATTTTCCATTGAACGCTTTCATTTTTCCCAAAGCCTGTTTACAACCGTCGAGTGATCTGCCTCGAAGTCGGGCCTCGGGCCAAATCTGCTTACGGTTGCCTAAATCTATTATCGGCGCTCCACCTTCCGCTGAGGCGCTTCATCCGTGTTGCCGCGTCACGCCGGCAAATGTCATTCATATCGGAGGCCGGGCCGACGTTTGCTCGGCGAGCGCCATCGTTGCGCGTCTTTCTCAATTTGGCGCGGTAGAACTCGCCCAAAATCCCCACGACACGTTGGCCAAAATGGCAAATGTCGTCTTGTCGAGAGAGCGACCGGCCCTCGGAGACGTCCGGGGGGGGGGGGGACGACTTGCAAAGTTTCCCGGCTGGAACGGCAAGTTGCACGGCGCCTCACTCTTTTCGGGCGCCTTTGTGACTTCCGTCGCCTCGTTGCCGGTGAAGCCGACAATGCTTCAGAGGCGTTGGCTGTCGGCGGCCGAGATGTGGAGAAAACGCGCTCAAGAAGAGCGAGGTGTGCGCCGAGGTGGGAGCGAGTAAAGCCGTCTTTGCCGCCTCTTTTATTGTTTGTTTAGGTGCTGTTTATTTTGCCGCCCCCGCTTTTGAAATACTTCCTTCCACCTGAGCTATCAATTCATACCTGAAAACCCCTCCCCAAACACGCACACACATCCTCCCGCCACTGATTGCAGATTTACGGAAAAGGGAGCAAGGCGGACGGAGACGTCTGCAAAGTCATCCCCGATCCTCCCTCGCCTGAGCTTCCGGCGTTCGGCGCCCTCCGTGGAACCGCCGCGATGGCGCCCCCTTGTCGTTCTTAACAATTATGCCAAGCCGTGCCGCGGCGGCAAATAAATACAAAGGGAGCTTTTCGTGGAGCGAAATGTGATCGAGCGCCACAAAAATCAAAGCAATGAGATGCGGCCGACGGATTCTAATTACTCTTTACCTGGCCGGAGGCCTAATGGAAGACTTGGCCGCGCGCCCGGACAAACAATGTTCCACTTCAAAATCTTGGTCACGCGCCGCTTGTTTAGCTCATTGGCTGCAATGTGTCCACGAGACGGCCGGCGGCGGCGCCGCTTTGACCAAGTCGTCGACTTGTGCTTTGGTCCAGCGGCGCCGCTCATCTTTGCTCCGAAAGCGCCATGGTGTCGAAAAGACAAGATTCACTCGCAATCTTGCGCTCACGAGTGCGCAAAGTACCGCTTACTTGCCGTAGCGGGTCGAACTCAAAGACGTCAATTTCTCCGCGGAATTGATTTTCAAGTGGCGCGCGACTTGGAAAGGCGTCCCCCGTCTCTCAATCATCTGTCAACAAATTGGGATGCAGATGAGCGTTTTTTTTCTTTTTGTTCGAAGCTTTTAACGTCGCACAGTCGGCGTTTGACGACGTTGCCGTCTCATTTCATTCAATTAAAACGAGTTTCAATGGCGACCGATCCAAATGAATGGTTTTGTCCAGTGGAAAACGGTTACCCTCGCTTACTTGGACGTACTTTTATGAACCAAAATAGGTCTTTGTGTGCTTTGTGGCTTTTCTCTTCTCACTGAAACTGTCTTTTGCTGCCGCAAAAGTTCAACTCTGTCCGCTCGCGCAGGGAAACGTTTTCTTCGCAAAGTTTCCCAAACTGAAATTTTGATCTTCACCCGAATATTGAGCGCCTGGGAAGAATCGTCTGCGGCCCGTCACTTTCAGCCATCCTTTTTTTGGTTTTTTGGCCCTCGTCTGCGGTCCTTCCGTCCTCGTCCTCATTTTCCGTCGTCCTCCTCGGGTCTGACGTCGCAATCGTCTCGATTCCCCTCGAGTCTATCTGTCTCGGTCGGCGTTCCGCTTTCTTTTTTGTCCCGTTCCTTCTGATTCCAATTCCGGGTCGTGTCCGAGACGACGGCAGACGATCGTCCGCTTGACGTGGAACGCCATCGAGCGTCTTGGGCGAAAGCGCGCGTGTGTAAATTGTACGACCACTTTCAAGTCTTGGCTTTCAATAATTAATCGAGTGACGATGAGCTCCATACGCTTTTGAAAAACTGCCGCCCGGCTGATTAGAATTGGAGCGAGTGCTCGCGACCGATATCAAACCGAGTTCATTTGGAGCCTGTCCTATTGATTTGTCCCATTAAGTCTTGATTGAAATTACAGGCAAGACGGCTGCTCTAAAAGACTCGATAGCTCGGCGCCCTTCAATTACACCGACGAGAGATTGCGGCAAGAAAAGCCAGCCTGTGAGAGGACTGATCATTTTTTTACGCCGTAAAAATGACTGAATTTTCACCAGGAGAAACGGGAGCATTAATGTGCAAAGTCCGGTGCGGCATCGCAATCAAGAAGGCAAAGGAGGACCTTTTCAAAAAAAAAAAAAAAGTGGCACTGTTGCACTTTTAGTTCACGTAAAAAAAGTCGGAGCGAGTCCATTGGTTGCGGCTCATCTTTGCGCAAAGCGTCACGTCAATATTTCCCAAATTGGATCTGCGGACGCTCACGCGATTCATTCCGACGACGAGCAAAACACATTCACCCAAAATTCCGTCAAGTTCACCAAAAAGGCATTCCACGACGTCGTCACGTAAATGGCTGACCAAAATATTCTTGCGGACGTCCAAAAATGTTGGCGGCGACATAAAAACCGAGTTGAGCCCAACAAGTGATGACGCGGCTCGCTTTGGCGTCTCTTGGTGCTCTCGGACTTTCGCGGCACGTTCACAATCGTTCCGCGGGTTTACCCCTTCATGGCAGATGTTTTTTTTTTCTTTTCGATGGCAGAAAGCTTTTCTTGCAATTTCTAAAAAGCTTGGGCTGTGCCGGCCGAATTTTGATTGTATTTTTTTTTTTTCGAATTTCCATAAGAACGACGGTGTTTGATTTGAGAATTGAATCCACGACGCGTTTTGAATGGAGTTGCCGATTCCAAGTCGCAAGCGACGTGCGCTCCAATTACAGATTTGGGTCAGCATTACACAGCGGGCCGTCTGTGTTGCCTCCAAGGTAATTCGGGCTACGCTTAATTCTGTGGAGGAAAAAAAAACATCAGTGCTCAGCATCATCTCGAGCACTCGGCAAGAAAAAAGAAAGAAAAAAAAAAAAGTGCATTTGTTGCTCAAGGCTGCACCGGCATCCCCTCGTCCAATTATCATGAATTGTATGCCTTCTGGTTAATCTGCGGCAAAGCGTCTTTTATTTTCACTTTTTTTGCCCCGTTTTCAGTCTCTGCGTGGCCTTAAGTAAAAGCAAGAGGTCAGCGTCTCCAAACGCATTTCCCCTCGGACTATCATTAGCGAGGGCCACCAAAAGAACTCGACAACATCCTCGGCGGGGATGGCCATGGTGGCCAAACGCAAATTAGACGTTTGTAAAAATCAAATCGACATGCGATGGTGCTGTCCTGACGGCCATTGCCGCACGGTTAAAAAAACAAAAACTTGATATAATGCGAGCCCGTCTGCTTGTAAATGAAATTGAGGCAAAGTGGCAAAGACGGACGGACGGAATGACGCTTGTGTTGAATAATTGTTCTCGCAAGTACGTAATTCCACTTGACGGAACAAGAGGCTCCTTTTGGAAGCAATTGGGAACGCGACCAAAGTCTCGTTCAGCAAAGTTAATCCCCGTTAATGGGTTTGTTTCAATTCAATAAAAAGGAGAATATGCACGCCGCCAATTAGCAAAAAAGCATTAATGAATGCTCCAGAAAGTCATCGTCTTCTGGATAAATATGCAAATACATATTCATATTCACATCCACCCCCGCCATTACGCAAGCCGTCTTTGGAATCATTTTGCCGCTTTATCCTCCAACGGCACAATTTTCTTTGTCCCAGAATGCCAGTGTGTCACATTTTGCCCATTTTCTCGTCTTAACATCTCAGTAGGAAATTGAATCCGGGATGTTTTTATAAATTTGACATTTATGTACGGCGACCTGTTCAATTTGCAAATATGGTCGCGATAGGCCGACCGCCACCGATTATCGGAAGTCGCCGAGACCGATGGCCGATATTTGAAGGCGCTATTCGTTTGTTGAAAAGAAAACCAAAAAAAACAATAAAAAAATCGTTTGAATTTCTTTCCGTTTAGGAAACAACTTTTGTGATTTATAACTTGTGAAAGCTTTTTAAGATCTTAGAAAATAGACAAGTTTGTTGAACAAAAAGTACACCAAGTTCCCCAGGCTCAGCTGCAAGTTTTCTAGTTCAATGAAAACAAAGAACCAATCAGATGGTGCGGTGGGCGGGACAATCTGCTTCTGCGGGCAAGGCCACCAGCACAGCAGAAAGAGAGAGACGTGCGCTGCAATAAAGCAGCTTTTCATTTCTTTTCATTTATAAAAGCTAAAAAAAAAAAGCAGATGCTGATAATCGGCAACATGCCAAATATCGGCCTTCCTGATAATCGGCCGATCGCTAAAATCTGTACGTTCATGAGGCACCAAAGTTTGTGACTGGCACCGGTGCTTTTCATTGCCGTTACCAAAAAACAAAACAAACGATGACCTGCCGCTCGCAAAACTGGAGAGCGGGCGTAACGTCTCGTCTCGTCTCGTCTCGTCGCTACAGTGACTAAATCGCAAGATGTGATGATGAGGTTTGTGTTTTCTGGACTGTTGAGTTCATGAGTTCTGTTTTTGCTTCGGACATTTTTGTCATTTTTTTTTTTTTATTGTGAATCTGCTTAATTACGCAAATAATGCTTCGTGAGCACCTCTAAGATCGCAAGCTGTGATGTTTATCGGTCAATGTCACTCGCGGATGATCGCAATCGCAGCGGCGAGCATCAAATCGATAAAAAATGCACTTTAGATGTCGTTGGTGAGACTTGCTCAGATCGTATTTGTTTTTTTTGCGTGGCTTCGTGATCAACACACCTGCGCGAGCGTGCGACACTTTCCAAATTGGCGGTTGACGCGGCAACGTGCACGAACGGCGTCAGCAAGCCAAACATTTGGCCGCCGTTTTTCTACCAAGGGAAATGTTTTCCAATATGAACGCGATTCCTTCCTCCTGCATCGGCGCCAGCATTTGCACTCATTATTCCCAGGCCTCATATTGACAAAAAGGAAACTCAATCAACACGGGGACTTGGAGGAACGACTCATTGGACAAATCTGCCACGGTTGCGCTTTCTCGCTTGTTGTTTTATTGTCTTTGACGACTCAAAAATGGCAGAATCACTTGTCAACCATTTTTTTATGATCTCACCTATTTCCAAGCGTATATATTGAAACATATTTGTCAAGGTCACATCCAAGACCGTCAAACGGGAAAAGCAAAAGGTGCTGTGCGTGTAAATGCGAGGCCAGCCCAGTGGAATGAAATAAGCGGCAGCATCTCCACGGCGATATCGCTCCGCCCACCAAATGCGTCTCCGGACTCAATTTCATGACGCCGGCAACTCTCGAGTTGGCTCCCGCAACGCCTTCGTAGAGGCGAATTGCGGACTTTTGTTGTTGTGGAAAGCCAAAGAATAAAAAAAAGTGCTTGGCGTGACACGGGGGGATTGCGTAACATTTCGACAACCAACGGAAAAAGAGACTCGGCTTGGTCCTCGCTACCAATTTGAGCGCGCGGTCGGCTGACCTGAAGCATCCAGCCTGGAGAATCTCAGAAAGGTCCGCTTGGGCGAGACCATTTGAAGAATTGAAAATGAACAGTAGAGGCTGACATTTCGCTCGGTCATGAGAATCAACCTGAACTTTAATCACGGAATTAGGACGGTACATTCCATTCTTTTATTTTATGATTTGATTTTTCCTCTTTTTGAATATAGATGACCTCCAAAATGGAGCAATTTGGGAGTGCGAGTCATTCTGAACAGGAGCACGGCTGGGTGGGAGTTGTTCTTACTGGGACAGGACAGGACAGGACAGGACAGGATTTTCTTTCTGTCGGAGTAGCATGGGCCTGCCTATTGCGTTTAGCTTTGCTGTGTTAGCATGAAGCTAAGTGCACTTTTGCAAGACAAAATCAAACCACATTTTCAATAAACGGCTTGCTTGGCGCTTGACTCTTCACTTTCGACTTCAAATTTCCAAGCGCGTGGCGATTTTTTTGCCATCCGGGTGAACCAATCAGACAAAGACGACAGACTTTTTTTTTTTTTCCCCACTTAAATCTCCAACTTTTTTTCTTCCACTTGCCGATGTATTTCTTTTTTTTGCCCGCATGATATTGTCCCCATTTTGACGGATGGCTTAATTCGAGCGCCGCATCCGCAGTTGAATCACCTTCTCGAAATGAGGCGGCTGTCATCGGCGTAAAGCGCATCGATCCTCCGCGCGGACCCTGCGGTCCGGCCCGACTCGCTGATGGACTCCGCTCGTGAACCGGAGGTGTCGAGGGGGGATTTTTAATCATGATGGAGCGATGACGGATCCGAGCGGACTCCTTGTGAAAATCTCATCGAGCGCCTTCTTTGCTTGACTGGCGCCATTGACGAATTTCAGCTCGCCGAAATGATGGCGATGTTTGCGCATTGATCGTTGGAACAGTCAGTTGGGGTTGAAGTGTTTAAGAGCAGCGTTGATTTTCTTTTCCTTTTTTTGTTGCTTTTTTTTTTGCCGGACAGCCGCCGCTCGAGCGATCTGAATTTAGTGAGCGAGCGTCTCGGTCTGGAGGTGGCACTTGAGCAGATGTTGGCTTTCCGGCGGCGTCGGAGAGTATTTGATGACATGACGAGCGGTTTGATGACCTCTACTCCCCCCCCCCCCCCGCCTTCTCGCTCGGCCCGACATTTGTCAGTCAGTGCCAAGTCAATATGGTGGCCCAGCGCTCCCGCCATTCGGCCATGTGCTTTCAAGGCAGGAAGTGGCAACGTTGCGGAGCAAAAGTCATTTTCACCCGCTCCACCCGCCAAGAGCTTGGGAAAGAAATGAAACCTCTGGGATGGCTGCTCAGAGAGAGAACGAGAGAGCCATCAACTTGCCGAGTAACATTTTGCTTTTGCGACATTGTCACGATTTTGTGCGCATAAACGACTTCATTTGCAAGCCGCCTCCTCGGCGTTGGCGTGATGACATTTCAGCACCAGCGAGTCCCGGCGAAGCCTACCGGCGATATTCGTCATTAATTACAGGTCTCGAGCACGCGTTGCCTCCTTTCGTCACTTTTCCAAGCTCCGGGCGAGGTGTTTACGCGACAAGCGCAAAGCAATCGGCTGCTCCATCTGGGGAAATTAAAACGGAACGCGACGTAACAATCAATGTAGCTCACGCTTGCACATTTTCAGATGTTTGGTGCGACGGCAACTTTGCAAGACGCACGCTCACACATCAATCAAGTCAACGGGCCATCAAAAGGAACATTGCATCTTTATGAACGTTCAAGTTTGTCCTCGTTCCGTCGTGCATCGTGCCCGTGCCGGATCTCGTTTTCGCATAAATCCGATAATATTGCGCGCGCTTGCGTTTTAGCGGCTTTTAACGCAAGCGCTGGCATTGGACAGCATCGGAAATGCTTTTAAAAACATTTTTTGATCTTTTTGTTTTTTCGGATTTGAATTTTTTTGGGTCTCCGATTGGCTCCTGGTAACATTCTTGGGTGGGTTCCAATTTGATGGACGTCAACTGTTAGCCGACGATGGCAACGGTTGAAACCATGAATCGACTGACTCCCCCAAAAATTTGAAAGAAAATTTCTGCCTCCACTCGGGTGCTTCACATATTGGCTAACAGTTAGCCGCCAATCCCATTTTGCCAGAGCCGTACCTCGTTTTTTTAAAAATTGTGTTAGATAATCGCAATGGACGATGTCCGGCATGTCTGATGATTGAGATTGTTAAAAATGTGCTTTTCCGGGCAAATGGCGGAGGTGAAAATTGCAAGCGTGCCAGGAGACGCCAACATCTCGCCGCCTGGAGACCGTCCTCAATTCGGCCAGCATTTGATCGAAAGTGTTCACTTCATCTCCATTTCTTTTCGCGTCAGTCGACGGGAACAAAGAGCGGCGGCGGCGGCTCCAAACGGAGCCAAACGGAGCCAAACGGAGCCAAACGGAGCCAAATGGAGCCAAACTGAGCCAAACGGAGCCAAACGGAGCCAAATGGAGCCAAACTGAGCCATACGGAGCCAAATGGAGCCAAATGGAGCCAAACGGAGCCAAACGGAGCCAAATGGAGCCAAACGGAGCCATACGGCTTCCTTTTTTGATTGTGAAGCGAAATGGAATTGTGGTGTTTTGCCGGTGGGGGTCTATCATTTTTTTTCCCACTTTTTCTCCGAGTCGAGCTGACCCCAATTGACCGCGGCAAGCGTGTTTCCCATTCCGTCCTTATCAAGACATTATTTATAGAACGGCTCTCTCCTTTTATGCAAGAGAATTTAATTTCCTTGCGTGCCGCTGTTTGAATGACGGCAGTGTTTGCCCCTTTGTTGATTTGCCAGAACGTAAGCTGTGCAAAATCCTCAACGCACACAACCAAGCCACGAGAATGGATGATCATTTTTTCTTGATGGTGTTTCTGTGAAAGGAAATGCCGCAAGAATGGGAACATTTTGCTTTCCTGATAATTACGGTCCAAGTGATGCGAAATATTTTCAACTGGCAGCGAATGAGATGACGCTGGCTCTATGTTGTCTCTTTTCCTGACATTTTTTTTTACTCCATCAATATATTTGATATTTCCTCGCGTCGTCTTTATGATACAAAAAAGCGTCCGGCTCGGAGTGGCTCATCCGGAGCGCGGAAAGAATTCCCGGTGGGCCCACGCAAACATTTTGAAACCGTCGTACGTTGTAAGAAGTGTTTAAAGAAGACAAACAAGCAAATTGTGACAGCTGTGCAAACAATTAAGATCCATCCGGCGGACAATTTTCATGACTAAGGCCGGGACGGTACCGAGATGGCGGCCGAAATATTGTGGTCGCCACACGCGCGTGCGTGCACACGCACATGCACACACACGTGCACACACCCTCGTCCTCAGTTCCATTCGCCACGGCTTCCACCAGCCCAGGGTGAAAGCTTGATAATTGGTCATATGGGAAGGGGGCCGTGTTGCTCAACAGGCCAATGAGCAAGACCCGCCATCTGCCTCGCTCTCCAACTCGTCGCCACATTTCCACTTTGATTATTATCGGCCGTCATTTCCGACGGCGTGCACATTGTCGGCCTGTTAATTACTCGCCGATTGCTTCAAACTTGGAGCACGACGTGACGCTTCTCGGATTCACGCGTGACTTGAAAAACAATGTCCTGCGCTTTTGTTTAGATGAGGGTAATTGTCGGTCTTATTTAAGCCCCCCCCCCCCGCTGCCGTCTTTGGTGCTGAGTTATGGCGTTCAACCGGTAAGCATATGGATAGCAAACGCGGTCTGCAAAAAAAGCCTTGAGCTTGTGCTTTGCCATCTTAATCACGAGCGCTTATCATTACTGTTGTTTTGGTCGTTAGACTGGAGGGGGGGGGGGGATCTTTGCATGATTGAAAATAAAATATATGGCACGGCGCAGGCCGCGGCATCTGTCGTGTCTGCCGAAGCAGAAGTTGTGCCGCTGTTGCTTCTGCGCTCGTCAAAAGATTTTGACGAGGATTTCTTTTCGTGGAATCTCCTTCTCCAATTTGATTTGGCTCACGTCGATAATGACGCTCGTGCCCGAAAGACGCCCGAGTCGAGTTGTTGAGTTGCTCCATCCGGCCTCGTTTTTCGTTTCTGATTCTCGTTGCGTCATTTGGTCGTATTTTAGAAAGAAAGTGGAAAGATTTGCCGCGGCGGTCGCTCGCTGCGTGGGAGAGAAAGTTGGCCGGCTGGCGTAAAACAAGATGAAGACAACGAAACGTGAGCGTACGGACCGCAACATACTTTCATCGTGGGTGGCGAGCATATGTGCACTTTTGGGCGCCGCTCGCCACTTTTCTCCACTGTTTGTGGGATTTCCCTTCAGAAAACGGAATCGCGTGTGTGCGTAAAAGAGGGAGGGGCCAAGTGTGCGCCAGCGGACTTGCCATTGCGTGCGTGTGTGACTGACGTTTTTGTGCGCAAGACATGGCTTGCGCCGCCGATGGCTTTTGCGCGTCTTCTTCTTCTTCTTCTGGTGCCATGGCTGAAACAGCCCTTGACGACTCATGATGAAAAAACTTTCAGTCTTCGGTTTTTTGCGCGTGCTTTCAGCCCAAACCTCACAAGCCACGTTTGGCGACGAGGTCGCGTTTGCCTTTTTGGCCCACGTCCATTGAGATGGGCGCGGCGTTTCGCTGGGATTCGTCCAGAGAAGCGCTTTGCTGTCGGCGCCGTGCTCGGAAATTTTCATCGGCGGATCCGTTTTCACCTCGGGGACGGCGTGTGTAATTGTGTCTTTGGATGAGCGGAAGCGTCGCAGCGCATACAAATATCGGCACATTTGTCATCCGCGGCCCACCTACGTTACGTTTCAAGTTGAATTCAAAGACATCACCTGCAGTTGCTACCGATGAAGCGCCACAAACGAGTCCTCTGTCTCGCCGCCCGTGGCCTCGGACTCCGCTGGCGAGCAAAGTCACACCTGCGGTGCGCTTTCGGATGGCGGGGGCTCATTAGTTCAAAGCCTCGGCACATCTGACATTGGCGCCGAATGGTCGGCAAAAAAGTTGAGCCCCAAAAACATCACTCGAGGAACTGCCTGCCCTCATGTCTTATCTGAAATATTTTTTGGGGAATTTTCAGTCAAGGAAGTCTGAACAAATGAGACCCCGCCCCCGCATTTCAAACGGCAGCACTCCAGTCAGATTAAATGTGATTAGTGGTCATTTGTTTCTGCAATGTGTAATGCTTTTAACACTTCACACACACACACACGCAAACTTTCCTCCCTCAAGGGCATGAACAATAGCACACCGGGGGGGGAGCGCGCGACAAGCGGCCCAGCGTATTGCTGCGACTAATTTACCGGCAGCGAGGGGGGGGGGGGGGGTGAGTGGAGCTTAGGCTGGCGGCGGCGGCGGAATGCTGAGTGGACACGCCGCCACGTCTCATCTGGGGCCACGGCCGCGGCCCCTCGGCGACAGCGGCGCAATGTCAAGGTGCTGAGGCAGCAGGAAAGTCGGCCGCGCGCTAATACGCTTTCACATCCACTCGCCTTTGCGTTTGCACTTCAACAACAGTGTCTTTGCCTCAGAGGGGAGCAAGAGTACAAAATCTGTTTTCAAATGAAGTAAAAGTCATTTGAAATTAAAGACTCAATACAAAAAGAGGCCTTTTTCTTTGGTGTGAAGCAGGTCAAAAAGACGAGAGGGCGTGTCAAGGAGACGTCGCCCGTTGCCGCCAGATTCAGCTCTCATCCTGTCCTGTCTTCCTTCTTTAGTTTTTTTTTGAACTTGTATTTTTTCCTCAGCATCTGTCGCCTCTCTCCTTGTGCATGTCCACGCTGTGCGCCCTTCAATGACAAGAGTGTCCCAAGTCCCCAGATGGACCTCCCACCCGGCTGACAAATACTCTACATTTGATCTTGTCCAAGATTTTGATGAAAAACAAAACTAAACAAAATGGTGGCACTCTCTCGCAGTCTTGCACAAATGTACAGAAGTCAGCGCCATGGACGGCTTCAATGGCCTTTTGCACACATTGAGCGCGGGTGTCAAACGCTTCAGCTCACACACACACACACACACATATATATATATATATATGGGGCTGTCAATATTAAAACATTAACTCAAGGTTATTTATTTTTTTTAAATTCATGGAATAAAATATTTTAACTGCGTTTTATTGAAGCCAAATTCAAAGACTTTGCAGTACGTTTAGCACATCATCTGGAAACAAAACACTTTGCTTAATTTACCACTTGGCCTTGCAAAGCAACACTGCCGGAGTGTGCTGCTTACAACTAAATGTGCTGTGAGTTGTTTCTCAGAAGAAATCCCGTAAAGACGACTCACCGCATTTAGATCGTATTCAAGGATCAAAGAAAGCTATTCGACCCGTCTTTGATTTAAAATGTACTTCAGATTTGGTGAAAGATATTTTACAAGTAAATGTGACAACGCCAGCTGTTGTGAAATGCGCCATATAAATAAAGTTGGATTGGACGGGATTTTAAGCACCTGCTAAGAACTTCACAGCAAAAAAATAGCAGTAGGAAAAAATTTGATTGATCGCAATTAATTTGGGAATTTTTTGGCGATTGATTCGTTCAAAAAACGTAACCGCTTGACGCCACTTATCGATATTCACTCAAGTCCCGATTCTCAGTTCCCAATTTCAATTGAGACATTCCTTTGCCTCCTCGTACGACTTGGCACCGGGCGAACACGGCCACCATTTCAACAATTCTGTTCCGTTTGCGGCAATTGTTTTTGTCCCAATTCGTGCGCTTCGTTTCAACGTCGCCACCACTTCCGTCTCATGCAATGGAACACGCCATCATCTGACCGTGCGTGTGCAGTGGATGCAAACTTGTTGGCTTAAAAAAAAAAAAGAGTTCCAAGCAAGAGAGAGGAGAAGTGGCAGTAAAACAGGCAGATAGAAATATTTCTAACTTACTGGCTTGGCGTTTTTTCTTTTTTTTTTTTAATAATGAAACAATTCTTTTCAAATTGTTGCATGGATCCTCAAGCCTTGGCTCACGGGGCCCGTTTGAGAAGCGGTGATCCTGCAGGCCCAAACGGATTTCAGCCGACTGTTGAGTCGTCACAATGAATTATTCATTGACTTTGCCCGAATTGAAAGAAATGTGCCGTTCACACTTTTGGGTTTGTTTGCCGCAATGATGTAATTCCTCCGTCACGCTCAATAAGAAGTGGTTGGAAATTTGGGAGAAGATGAAAACGAGGACGCTTGGTGCCCTTCGCGCTGCATAACGCCAAGGTGAGTCATTCTTGCCGGCAAAGAAGACTTTGGAGAAGAAAGATGCCTCCGGCTCGCCACTTGACGATCGGGCGTATTGGTTTGCAGTCCGCGAGCTTCAAATTGATCAACGAGCACAACAACGCGGTGGCCTCACTTCAGGAATTCGCCGCACACCCGGCAGGATTTGCCGCGTTTCGGCCGCAAACTGCGGATCAGCCACGACGTTCGCTCAAGTCCGCCGCTAATTGCTTCGCGTTTCTTTTACTGACCTCCCGGAGAATTGGCCTCGTCAGCGATATTCGGCCGGGCGCCGCCCCCCCTCCGGGATTTTTATTGTGTTGGAAATGCGGTCGGCATCCTGCCCAAAATCCGTCCAGAGCGGCATCTTAACCTTTTCCTCGGAGGAACAGACTGCTGCTGAGTGCACAAAAAGTGGCTTGACATTCAGGGAAACGTTGCCTTTCAGGGGGGCAACGGCAAAATTTGAAAAAAATAAATGAATGCTTTTGGACCAAAAGTTGGGCCCGGGAGGGAAATGAAACAATCAAGCAGTGCTGGGCACTTGACCGCTCTCCGGCTGCGATACCCGTACCGTTCCGGCCTCGACCCTCCCTCCGGCCTTATGCATACAAATTTTTGCCCCCCTCCCCGGGAAAAAAAACAAAATGTAGTGTGTATGAATTAAAATGTTTCATTTAAACATTGTTAGCTGGTTGATTTACTTTTCAAATCCGCTTACCAACAGATCCCAGACCGTGTTGCTCGGCCCCTACACGTCCTCCACCCGCACGCTGAGCACCGGTTCCGCTCAAGGATGCGTGCCGAGCCCTCTCCCGTACGCCCTCTACACCCAAGACCGCAGCCCGGCCCACGGCAACAACACCGTCGTCAAGTTTGCCGACGACACGACAGTGGTCGGTCTGATCTCGGAAGGTGACGAGACGGCCTACAGAGAGGAGGTCCGGAGACTGACGGCTTGGTGCGAGGACAACAGACTGCTGCTGAACACGACAAAAACCAAGGAGATCGTCATCGACTTCAGGAGGAACAAGACGGTGCCGCCCCCCCTCTGCATCGAAGGCGTGCGTGTGGAGAGGGTCCACACGTTCAAGTTCCTGGGAGTACAGATCTCCGATGACCTTTCTTGGACTCGCAACACCACAGCAGTGGTAAAGAAGGTCCACCAGCGTCTGCACTTCCTGAGAGTCCTCAGGAAATTCAACCTGGACAGGAAGCTGCTGCTGGCCTTCTACCACTCGTCCATCGAGAGCCTGCTGACGTACCGCGTCTCCACCCGGTACGGCGGCTGCACTGAGGCGGACAGAGTGAGGCTCCAGAGGACGGTCAAAACAGCGCAAAGGATTATCGGCTGCCCTCTCCCCTCACTGTCGGACATCTACACCGCCCGGTGCCTCAGAAGGGCTCTCAACATCGTCAAAGACGATACCCACCCAAACTCACACCTGTTCGACCTGATGCCCTCTGGCAGGCGCCTCAGATGCATCAAATCGAGGACCAATAGACTGAGAAACAGTTTCTTTCCGAGAGCCATCTCCATTCTGAACTCTCACACACACACGAGACCACCCGTACCTTGCAGAACAGCAACGTGATGTGTTTTTATATATCCTATTCAGTACTAAATTCTCTCACTCTCTTATTTATTTATCTCATTTATATATTTGTCTGAATTCTTGTTGTATTGCACTGGAGAGGGGAGCTCTCTAATCTCGTTGCACACTTGAGTACAATGACAATAAAGGGATTTCTGATTCTGATTCTGATTACCTCATTATGGTCTCCTTTGTCTCCTTCTTCTTCTTTCTTCTCCACAAACATGCCCAATCTGCATTGGGATTGTGGTAGTGCCCCCCCACCCCTTGAGGGTGTGCCCCAGTAGCAGGTGGGGGAGGCGCGGTTACGTGATGTCACAATAAGAAAATCCAGGCCCGCTTGAACGTCACATTTTTTACATCTCTTCGTACATAAAAAGTTCGTAGTGGCGCTAAAGACGCGTTCGGAGACAATTTTTTGTTCATCCCACGCATGATGGCCGATTTGAGGGCTGGACTAAAATCCACATTTTTTTCATTTTTTTTTTTGTCAGCCCCGCCCCAAAAATGTGACGGCCTGCCCAGCTCTGCAATCAAGTCAATCTTTTGTGAGCTCAAATGCTGCTCCAGTCCTAACTGGCCCTGCGAGGGCCGCCATCGCTGAAATCGACTTTGCCGCTCTTGTCTGACAACCTAATCGGCATGTTGGGCTTGCTCGCAGGTTACTCATTGTCTTTCGTTCCACGGAAGCAAAGCAAGATCCAAGAGCAAAAAGGTGCATCGCTACGCACACGCAGACGGCGCTTTGGATGTGCCGCTCGGGCGGGAGCGTGCTCAGCGGAACGCTTACAACTCGGACGGCATCATTAGCGCGTTAGCGTGCAGGAGGCGATGGGAAAAGGGCTACCTCACACGGCTCCGGCAGCTCGCTGTCTTGTGCAAAGCCCAAGAGGTTCATTATACAGACATGGCTTTCGGTAGCCAGCGCATTGCCAAGCGGAGGGGAAGTTAGCATGCTGATGATTCAGCCCGCTGTAGCCGAGCTCAAAAGGGATTTTCTCGCCTGGCCTTGCCGGGGCTTGCGGAAGCAACATCCTCCGGGCTCCGTGTCATTAGCTTGA